>NC_089583.1:43073774-43260709 GCF_019320115.1 Miscanthus floridulus | reverse complement strand
TAACTACTGCTCCAATATGCACAAATTTTGGTGGGCATGTAGATCCATGGGTATTCTAACTACTCACCAAAATTCAACTCAACCGGACTCTGTTTGACCATCCAAACAATTCATCTACCAAAACTGCTCTGTTCTGAAATGGCAGCAAACCGAGCCGATAAGATATCTCTCAAATCCGATGTTTTACTCAACCAATACTCAAACCAACTTAAGACATTGAAGGGTCCTAAGCAAGGAATGAGATCACCAAGTTTGGGGTCAATCCAACTTCGTTTGAGTCACTAATCGCCGGCTTGAAGATAACCGGTTTAGTGCCACAAAATCTGGACAGATTTCGTGTTCTCCCTTTTCTTTGCTTCACACGTTGTGGTGTGTGTTCTATACTCTTGATCTCTTTGTATAGCAGCAGCAGCTCTTTTCTCTGAGGATGTAGACTAAGGTTTTCCATATATGATTCTCAGGAAACAACTTAAATCGTTTGATTTAGGCATCAATTTGACGATGCACAAGCATTGGACTTGTGGGCTGTTTTCGCAGGGCACAAAGCTTTATTCCACATGTAGGGCATTCCTACAGAGACAAGGAACCGTTTCTGAATATTCTCTGGCACTTGGTCCAATAGAACCTTGAACAAATCCGTTTGTGGTACCTAGGGGCACAATGATGCTGATCGAAACTAGGCACATGCTTTCTCTAGTTCTTCATAGCTACCAATAAGTCGCTACTTAGCTGGAGATTAACCTTACTATGGGTAACTAATCAGTTGTCTCTCAACACTCAAAGTCCCAAATTCTTACTCTTGACCACAACAATAATTGCAATCGAGGCACAAACAGATCAGGAACTTGAAAGGGAGGTTCATGAGCACCCGGTGACCTATTACACCACATGATATCGCCATCCATTATCATTAGATTGATAACTTGTCCAACATTAAGTGTTGGGGTACCTTTCTGATCCAACATGGATGACATAAGTTGCTCACTAGATGACCGACATCATTACAGGGACCGTCAAGTAGAGTCACTTGTCTATCATCTCTTGCAGTCTGTTATTGTTTATGTTAGTGACCTATTCTTCAAAGGTTATCCTTTTAGTGACTTCAAAAGGAAGCTCTACTACTTTCGGTTTGATATATGGATCTTCGAGAAGATATGGAGAGATAACCAAGGAAGGGCTCACGTGAAAATAACACATCGGTGTAGTTCTGTAATGGATCATGTCTAGAAACCTTGATAGCAGCGCGCACCCAGCAGCACAACCATGCGTCGGCCGCCCACAAGGAGGCCCTAGGTTTCGTTGCGGCACCGTAGATCGCTAATCATGGCACCATTACTGAACATACAACCAAAGTGAAATTTCCAGTGGCACCAATTTGGTTGCATAGGAGCAAGCACAATGAGAAGGAGGGATAGCAAACAAAGGTAGTCATAAGGTTAGGACTCAACAAGGAGGCGATAGAAGATCAAAACACAACACAAAAGAACATAACCTAATTGCCGAAGGCAACTAAGCAGGAGACTCTTGCTTAATTTCCATTTACGCCTCGTGTCCACCAAAGTGATTACCAGATAAAGATTAACATGAGATTTGGTCTTGTCGAGCAGCAACATGAGATCAAGACTAATAAACATCCAGAAACTTAAAAGAGTTGGAGACAAAATAGATGAGATTCGAGGGACAGAGCCAATGCACTAACTAGGGATTCAGTGGATAAAGGAACGACATGATCTGCGAGGAAAAGGTTCTAAAGCCAGGGCAGATAGCGATTAGCGTTGCACTAGCTCATCAGTAAAAGGAAGGAGCAATGAGATCTAATAAGGATTTTTGCAGTAGGGTCCTCCCACACAGGAGTGGGACAACCATGAAACATGCAAGCATTCAAGGGAACTAAGCTTGGGCCTAAGGTCAAGCAAAGGCATAGATAAAGTCTTCGTAGCGCAACGTTCAAGGCTAGCAACCACGTGTACAGGCTCAGGCTCCTAAGAGAGAACTTAATGGGAGACAACAACCATGAGATTATCAAAACTTGGACGCTGCTCCAGGATAGCGCTCTTCCACACTCATATGCTTACCGAGGACAAAAGGGTGACAACTACGGCACTACCTAGATAACGAGCATCCACGCCTACATCATGGTCTTAAGCGAGCATTTCGAAACACTCAATCCGATTAGCTTAAGCGACTATTACTAAGCACAAAGCTCATACATAATAAGCAGTCACCTACAGTAACACCACTACACATAAACATGCAAACCTGGTGGTAAGGTACTGTTATCTTTTATTTCCTTTTTACTGAGTAGGTGGATATCTCTACAAAACAAGTTTTACTTACATTTATCAATTTAGTTTTCAAAGGGGTAAAGTTTTTGCTAATTAATAACTTGTCCTCTATTTCCTTTGGAAGCAAACATACAAGACAAAACTAATCACACATTACCGTCAAGCACAGCTATTCAAGCAGCATGGGACAAGGCATTTTGGATAGCTTCACATAGGGAAAATAGTGACATCACATTGATCAGAAGTTACTTAGCATTAGAACAAGGTGAGGGAAGCATATTTATGCACAAGCACAATCATGATGCATGCTCGTCCTATTCGTCCTCACGAAATTGCCAGCCTAAGGTGGCAATCACGTTCTATGTCGGTGGCATAACACGTACTCTCTTGATATATAGCTAGTCGTCAGCTACATTCAATCTACACATTCATGGTTAGCATACCTGTAGGCAAATTCATTGCAGCCCATCCCCACAAGAGATAATTAAGCACACAATGAAAGCAGTAAACTAAGATACTCTCCATATATACATCCCTAGATATATATACTTCGGTATCCATAGCTACCCAATAGATATACCCACAATTAAGTACCTTCATATATACATGTAAATATTCCAGTAACCATAGCTAACTCTCCCCTAGACTGACAGTTGAACGGTCATGCTCTCACAACTCACACTTACCTGGGCGTAGAGACAATTGATCCATACATTACCATTCAAGCGAATGGCATCCATACTATAGCACGCCGTATGGACAACGAAAGTAAAAACCCCATGTTAGTACTTAGATAGCCACCTAATAGTCCTTAACTAGGCATAAAGGAGGATGTCGCTAGCATAGTTTTGCAAATAAGTTTTGACAAATTTGCCTATAGCTAAAGTTTTAGTCAAAATAGGCTTTTTAAAACCAAAACTTTTGTTTTTAAAATGACGTACATGACAGTATTATGCTTAATCTTGCTCTGATGCTAGCTGTGACAGAACCACCCAATTTATACAAGATCAAGTATGGCTGTCCCTGCTAACACGTTGACACACACACATACTTTCACTCATATAAACCCGGTAGTCCACCGAGTGTCACGAAGGACCTCGGTAAATCAACATCACAACCAAGATTGCATGATTAAGCAAATACACATCACATACACAGAGTTGCAGCGGAAATAATATTACAAATGGGTTCACAAATAATAGTACAAGTTTGGGTTTCAAAACCGCTTAGTGAAAACAACATAGCTTTCAAATGATTACAATAATATAAGTTACAAATATATTGCTAGAATAAGTGACATCATCCGACAAAAGCATATAGATGAGAAGTAACTATAGAATCACCAAGCCCACCGGCGGTTATCCACCATCTTCAGCAAGTCGAGAACCTCACCTGCAACAAGGTGGGATAAACCCTGAGTACTCGAATGTACTCAACTAGACTTACCCGTCATAAACCAGAAATAAAGTGACACCAAGGATTATGCAAGGCTTTATCAGTGGATCTAGCTGGACAACCTTTTTGCATAAAAGCTTGAGTAACCATTAGCATTATTCACCTGTACTAGCAGTGACTTTTAGCCATTACCTACCATCGATATTAGCACCTGTACTAATCAATCACTTGATTAAGTTGCAAACAATAATAACCATATTAGGTATTTCATGGCTCATTATCATTATCATTATCATCATCATCATTCTTTAACCATATCTTTAAATTTAGTGAATCTATGTTGCCGCTGCTCAGTCAAGTTCTCACTATCTAGGAGAGACGGTGATTTGAATCGATTCCTATCCAGCTAGAGGGGTATTCCTAACACTCACCCAATCCACCTGATCAATGGTTTCCTCGGGTCACCTTTGGTACAACTCAGGAATCGCGGTTCTAAGCAGCGCTGCACCCTCAGGGAGTCCACTCTGCCAGGTGGTCAATCTCACCTTGGACTTACGCCAATAGCTCCCCGCACATCCTTACTACCGCCAGGGTGCGCACTTTCACTTCCCAGACTTCCGGCCTGGGTTGAGCAACTCGGCTTTACGGTCGGAATGAGTTATCTGGCCAACTAAGTGATAGGCATGCGTTCAACATGACATGAGGACATACAGCGAATCGGTCCTTAACCGACACAGACAGGGATAGATTCACACCCAAGACCTCCATGCCTTGTTGCTGCACTACCGTCATCCCGCCCAGTCTCTTTTCATTATTAACACATGGTTCTTTTCCATGATAGCAATTATAGCCAACCGTGACCAGAGCTCATCCTACATCTTGCAGGTGACAGGAAATCACCCGACTTCTACCAGTCCATGCATAGCTAAGCATCATTCGATCCTACACTTAATTAGGATTCATAGGATTTTATCTGGACAAGGTAAGGATATAATGCAACAATTGGTTCCAACCAATTCCTATACTTAATGCATCATCAACATTAAAAGATACTCAAGATATTTGTAAAAACATGGGAGACTTAGAATGCTCCAGGACTTGCCTGGGATCCCACACTAAGTCAGTGTTAGTTAGACGACACTCGCTAAGTGAGCATCTCCCGTCCTAGCACTTGTCTAGTCCTTCCACCTTCGGGATAGGTCCACCATTCACCTTCCTCGGGTTCGGCTCCAACATCCCATCCTTCACGTGGTGCATATAGCATACCTAGATGAGATGCAATATACATATGCATAAATATGAAGAATAGTACCATGAGACGCATCACAAAATAGCAAGCAAGACAAGCATAGTTTACACTAACACACTTAAGTACTTTGCGATGTTAACTTAAACATCACACAATCTATCATGCTAAGATAGCAAAGAAGATGACAACACCAAGCATGACACAAGTTTCCCAAGATCTCAGGTGCTCTAACTCAGTCATCATTCAAGGCATAAGTCACACTTAACAATATACAAGCAAACACTATAATTGGAATCTGCCAATTTCTGGACATGCAAACAGCAGCTACAAGATTTAGCTACAACTGGAGTTACACAAATCCAAATGACTTGCAAGAAGACATTTTGGAAAGCTTATGAAATTATCTACATTTCATCTATAACCATCACAGCATGATTCCCAAGTTAAATAGGTCGAAATTATACCTTTACAGAAACTGGTTCATACAAAACAGAGAGCAACAAATCCTGTATTCTAACTTTAAATAGTTGTAACTCAAACACTACTTAGCCAAATGATACCAAATTTTAACAGCAGCTAGATACATAAATTATCTACAACTTTTGTATAAACAAGTTTCACAACAAAGCACATTATCATGAAGAACTTTGCTAGGTTCCCAGATCTGTCCATAAACCACATCGGCAAGAAAATAATTATTAACTTATGTTGCAAACACATAATTGGGCAAAACCAACTTTACCAGCATTTCACACATGACTAAAGAACACCAGAGAACCTAGTGTCCATGACCAAATAAATTCTTTTAATGCATTTCTTAATTTATTTTAGATAACAAGGTGACTTAATGAACATATACCAAAAGTGCACAATAACTTCTACAAAAATTACAGTGGCTCACATATACTCTCAATAATCTAATGTACAAATTTTACTCCATTTGAATATGTATAGCAACCTCTATGAAAAGGATAAGTTGCTAAAGCAAGAAATCATGTGAGAGCAAGATAAACCAATAACTCACCCATGCAGCAACCAATGACCATGAAATTTTTACCACACATCAAACATCACATGAGTAGCATGCCACAAAAATTTCACTTCATTTGGAGCCCTACAACTGCAGTTATGAAAAAGACAAATACAACTAGAATTGAAAACCTAGATGCATAAATCCATTTTCTCAGCTAAAACTTTAAACTAAAACCTGAAATATTATAGATCTACTGCATATAAAATTTCACAAGGATTCCAAAAAGTCCTCATTTGCTATTTTACGAATTTCCTATGATTTTCCAAACTTTCAACCGATTTAAAACATATAGGTCCCTAGGAGCACTATTCATATGAGTCTATAACATTGCAGCTAGGACCCTCCCTTTCTCCTAATTGTTGCGTGAAGCCCTCCACGTGAATCAAAGCAGAGGAGGCCATCGGAGGCTCACAGTGCCGGCCAGAGGAGGCCATGCCGGCGGCCGCAGAGTCGCGGTGAAGCATCCCCATCGCTGGGAGCACTCTAGGGAGGGGATAGCTCCACCGGAAGCTGCCCCAAGGGGCTCACCCACATGCACGCATGGCGATGGCGGCTGTGGCCCGACGCTAGTGTGGCTTCAGCCTCCATGGGCTCGGAGAGTGCGCATAGGAGGAGGAACAAGGTGAGGCAGACGCGGTTGTGTGCTTAGCTTGGCCTGCGACCAAATACATCAGCGAGAACGACAGCGTGGCCGCGAGCTCTGGAGCTCGACCATGGCGGCCGCAAGAGGGCACGCGGAGAGAGGCGAGAAGAAGAGCTGGGAGTGGGGAGGCGAGTCGTCCTGGTGCTCCACTACTTGGAGTGTGGCGCAGGGCACGCGGCAGAGAGCAGGGGTGAGCTCATGCATGGCTGCCACGCTCCCGGACGCGCATCACCCATAGAGGCAATTCAGCGAACAGGTGGCGTGCGCCGGAGTGGGGAAGGTGGGACGCCGTTTTGGGCCGGCTTCGCTCCGAATTGGTCCATGGGCCAAAAATGAAGTTTGGTCTACACCTGATGCTCTTCAACTTTGCTTAAGGGTTTAGGGTCATTAGGGTTATGGTTTAGCAGATAACGTGCTCCTAACTTTGGTTTGTCAGCGTGACGATGGTGATTAGGAAAAACTCAGAATTAACCATCAACACGAAGGCAAACAGGTTCCAACTTTTTGTATGCTCTTCCCCATAATATAACCTTCAACTTTTCTTTTTGGACCAACTCAAGTTGCTTAACGAATTTCGGAGAACGCGAGACGCCAATGCTGATGTCAATGAAATTCCAGACTTAGAATATTTCCAAGCGCTGAAAACTGCAGTAGATTCAATCTTGTGACCTCTGTTTCACTTATCTCCAAGGTGATCTAGGTCGTAGTGTAAAAACGAAGTTTCTTCTACATAATATGAACTACAACTTTTATTTAAGGTCCAACATCAAAGCTTGCATAGAACCTACAGTTCTACTTTGACCAAAGTAGGATCATGATAAAGCTTAGATTATCCTTTTTGATCCATTGGAGCATTTTCTTGGCATTTGCCCAACATGAACCTTTCATGACTTTTGCTGTAGAGTTCATCTAGAGTCATTTAGGCAAGGTTGCAAGGTTTGGTTGATGACCTACATTTCCATTCACTTAATAGTGCAATTCAAGCACTTAGTAAAGTCATTCCAATAAGGATATAACTTATCATTTCATGTGACTTTTTGACTCCCAACTTCATGAAACTTTTCCAGTGACCCATATAGATGGGTATTGATGTGAGACACATGAAGATATTCCAATAACACCAGCCAAGCATATATCTTGAAAAGGCCTATATGTAAAGCAAGGGTGCAATATCTGAGTTTAGGTTGGGGCTCATTTCCATAGGTTTGACCTTGACATCTCCATCACCACTGAATATGTCATGGTTGAGCTCAACCCATTGCTTAACTGGTGAGAAACACCTAGGGCGTTACAGATGACATAATATTTGGTAGTAGTAATCATTCTTTTTGTGAGGAATTTAGTAGGATCATGACCAAGAGATTTGAGATGTCCATGATGGGTGAATTAAAGTTCTTCCTTGGTTTTCAAATCGAGCAAGTGAAGGATGGGACTTTTATTAGCCAAATGAAGTACACACATGATATGCTCAAGAAGTTTGACATGGTGAATGCTAAGCCCATCAAAACTCCCATGCCAACCAATGGACATCTAGATCTCAATGAAGAAGGGAAAGCTGTGGATACTAAGGCATATCGCTCCATGATCGGCTCTCTACTTTATTTATGCACATCTAGGCCCGATATTATGGTTAGTGTGTGCATGTGTGCTAGATTTCAAGCTAACCCGAAAGAGTGTCACTTAGTGGCCATTAAGAGAATCTTGAGATATTTAGTACACACTCCTAACCTTGGCTTGTGGTATCCTAAGGGCTCTAGGTTTGATCTACTTGGGTATTCGGATTCTGATTACGCCGGTTGCAAAGTAGATCGAAAAAATACTTTGGGGACATGTCAATTCCTTGGACGGTCCCTAGTGTCCTAGAGTTCTAAAAGCAAAATTGTGTAGCCCTTTCCACCGCCGAGGCCGAGTATGTTGCAGCCGGTGCATGTTGTGCTCAACTACTTTGGATGAGGCAAACCCTTCAAGATTTCGAATGTCACTTCACAAAAACCCCACTCTTGTGTGACAACGAAAGTGCCATAAAGTTAGCCAATAATCCTATAAGCCACTCAAGAACTAAACACATAGACATTCAACATCATTTCTTGAGAGACCACGAAGCCAAAGGAGATATCAAAATTCGCCATGTGAGCACCGAAAAACAACTAGCTAATATCTTCACTAAGCCTCTTGATGAGTTAAGGTTTTGTGCTTTGCGTAGTGAGCTAAATATTCTTGATTCTCGTAATGTGGTTTGAACTATAGCACACCTTGATTGATGAACTAGCTTGGATAGGAGAAATGAATTGCAAAAGTATAAATATTGTGCTTAAAATGTTTTATCATAAGAAACAAGTACATTATGATTATTGTTTGTATTGATTATTTGTTACTGATCATAGTGTGCTTGAGATATGTGTTCATATCCTATATATAGAGGTATTTAGTTAGTAGCTAAATTTGCTATACTGAGGAGTGCGGCTATGCCACGCCTGCCCTGCGACAGTGCCGCACTGCGGCGGTGCCACGTGTGGACTGTGGCAGTGCCGCACTTTGAATTTCAACTGAAATTCGGCCCACAACAGCAATTACTGTTGGGCCTATTTTCTTACCTCTTATTTCACCTAGCCCCCAGGGTAACCCTCTTCTCTTACCCAATACTGACGCCTCTCCCTCTTCTCTCATTTGCACGCTGCCGCTGCCGCGCCTCTGTACAGTGCTTGCCGCCACCTCCGGCTATGCCATGCCCTACTGCTACTCTTGCTCATCACCACCAGCAGCAGCTATAGCTCGTGGATGGATCCATTCTCTTCCTTTCCTCCTCAATCTGCATAAATCAAGGTGAAACCCTAACCTAATCCCAATCTATGCCATGTAGTTCTATATTTGTTGAAAGATGGTTTCTAGTGACTCCATGATTATGGTAGAAACTAGTTTGATGGATGAATTGAATCAAAAAATGATTCATTGGTTGAGCCTCATCTGTACCCGCAGGTAGTGCCACATGTTGGGTGCGGCAGTGCCACACTCAATAGATTGAACTTGTAAATGCAGATGTTGTTCCATCGACGACTCTCTGTTTTGGTTGGATTTGTGCACCAGATTTGTTTCTATCTTAAACATGTATCCACTTTACCTATATTATAGACAACTCCATGTATTTGGTTAGGTCTACTCATTCTGAGATTGTCTAGTGGTTTAGGAGAATGTTTGAGAAATAGTCTGAATAGTTGAAAAGAATTGAATCGTGGGAGAGGTGAAGCACTAGGTGTGGCAGTGCCGCTCTGCCGCACCCTCTGACCTAATTAGTTCAAAGTGCTTTCCTAACTCAAGATTTGAATTATCTCATCTATCCAGAGTGTTTTACATGTGTTTTTTTATCCCCCTTATGTATAGTTTCTTATTTGGACCTATATTTGTTTGCATAGATGTCCTTTGGAGGTGATGATGACCAGAGGGGGAAGAGAAAGATGACCTAGCCTTGGGATAAGTAGATGCCTCATCGTGGTCGTGGCAGGACCATAGGGGGCAGCAGTAGTGCAGCAGGCAGAGATGTTGCCAGAGATAGGGGGAGGAGAGATCAGATGATCTAGGATGAGGAGAACTTGGAGAGGGCTGGCCACACCATTCCTCTAGGTGCTTGCCCAGATACTCCACCTCATCTTGAGGAGTTTGACTAGAGCTATATCAAAGAGTATTCTGAGGATGTAGTCATGAGGCGTCCTGTTGACACACGTGCTCAACTATGCTAGAAAGCTAAAGATGGTGAAGGAAGCACATGAGAACAATCCCTATGAGCAGCCAAATGATTTGGAGATAGACTACATGTTTTGGAATAAGTTTCATTCCAACTTCTATGCATCTGTGAACTTCAACTCCAAGAAATCCAAAGTTGTCAAGATGTAGTTTGTTGATTAGGAGGAGATGAAGGCAAAGAATGAGCTAGAATTCAATAAGGTGATCAAGGCTTGTGAGTTGTTTGGCCTCACTGATATTATGAGCTTCACATATAATTAGAATGAGGAAGTGCTAGCCTAGTTCCATGCCACTTTCTTCTATAGCATCTACACTGATGAGATTCACTAGATGACTAAGGGATGGCATTATAGCATCTACATTGATGAGATTCACTTTCTCCTTGGTTTTGGAGAGGAGGAGCTGGGCTTCACTTATATTCATGATGAGGCTAGAGCTGAGATCCTGTGATATTGCATATATGTGGATTGACAGGAGAGGAGCAGATGGGAAGGTTAGTGGCCGAAAGAGCTATTATTGCATTCTAAATAATTTGATCAGGCACACTATCAATCCCAAGGATGGAGCAGCCTCTGATCTTAATGGCTATGTCAGGAATGTGCTTGCTAGATTTGCTCCTAGAGGTGACATGTTTAATGTCCCTCGCTTCATGTGGCGTGAGCTAAGGAACGCCATGGAGAATGGGAGAAAGGGGATACCCTATGCCCCCTATCTTATGTTTATGATTGAGAGGGTCATTGGCTATAGATTTGAGAAAGATGGTCTTCACACCGTCTACAAGATTGAGAAGACCCGAGGAGCAGGAGCTAGCACGGCAGTGAGATGCTCTCCATCAGTTGAGGATGTGCCTGAGCCATCCCGATCTAGGCCTCGCAAGGAAAAGAAGATGGAGAAGTTTGGGAGATGGATTAAGGCCATTTTCACCACTTGCACCTATGCAGCAAGGACTGCATATTAGGACTGGTTGGAGAACCATGAAGCTAACCAGGAGGCTAGAGAGCGTGCAGGGCTGCCACCTCTTTCTCCAGTTCAGTCACCACCGAGGTTTTATGACCTCCCTAGTCTTTCTGAGACAGATTTCAGAGGATAAGGAGGAGGAGGAGGAGGAGCAGGAGCAGCCAGAGCTTGATCCTCACACAAGTTTGAGGACCACCTTGCAGTTCATGAGGAGGAGCATCGGGCATGAGCGCCACACTTCGACCACTCATCGCCAAGGGAGGGCGGTGGTGTCTTCTTCTTTCTCCAATGACGACGACGACGATGATGATGGTGGAGAGGAGGACATTGCAGGTGCTAGTGGAGCTGCTGGTGGGGATGATGTTGATTGGGACACCATCTAAGAGGATGAGGAGTGAGTATTGGTCTTTCTTCTTTTTTGTCTTTTTGGTGCTTTATGCCAAAGGGAGAGAAAATTAAAGGGGTCAACAACTTTTTCGACGCCATGGAGAGGAGGTTGCTGCAACTAGAGTCATGTTCATATCCATTTAGAGTAGTCTTCATTAGGTGAGAGTTTGAGAGTCCATTAGAAACTCTATTTATGTAATAATGCTACTTAAGTACTTCATATATGTGTAGGATATGGATATATATTAATCTATGCTATCGCTTGTGATACAATTGTGCTAAAATGTATATCTTTATATGTATCACATGCTTGTGTGGTTCTGTTCTGATCTGTGCTGTTATAGCAAGTGCGGCAGTGCCGCACTCTGGTGTGGCAGTGCCGCACCCAGCTGTAACAGCAAAACTTGTTGTGCATGAACTGTCATTCGCATCATGTTTTACTTACCTGACACAGTAGGCAGCACCCCACAGGAGCATGGATGTAGGGGGAGCCCCATCACTTTCACTAAAATGTGAATCTTGGCTTCTTATGCCAATTTGAGAATTCAATTCTTTATTCACACATTTAGGGGGAGGCTCTACACCCATGGGTCGAAAATCTCAATATTTATTTAATATCTTTTATAAGCTCTAATTGGGTTGTCACCAATCATCAAAAAGGGGGAGATTGAAAGTGCAATCAAGCCCTAATTATGGGTTTTGGTGATAATGACCACGCATTTAAAGAACTAATGAGATTTATCGAGATGACAAGTAGAGAATTTATATTCGATGATGCTACACGAAATGGAGGAGCCCCCAATTGCAAATGTTGATGGCTTCAAACTCAAAGGAGGTTTAAATTCTTTTATATTTTGAATTTGAGTATAGGAAAAGCTGTACTATAAAGGGGGACACAATGCTTAAGCTAATATGTGCTACCAAGTGCTCAAACATACACATGCATCCTTAGTTTCACAGCCAAGATAGTTTACACTTCACTCTTACCCTTGCTGTCTTACGTGGTGCGACACTGATACACTTGATCCATGGCACTACCATGACTTAAGTGATCGTTGGGTGCTGGGGGTATTTATACCCTTCCCCTTCCTCCCCAATGGTTCTCTGCCTCTTCTTCCTCACTCTAGCTTGTCTAAAACAGAAAGGAGCCTCTCTCTTTCTACCTCCATTGTTGACCTTGAGCCCTCAAGCAAATCCATTGATTTCCCCATCAATCCTTGAGAGAAAAGGGTCCAAAACTCGATTAGAGAGCAGCTCCATTGATTCCCCAACTCAAAAGAGCACTTGGTTCATGTTTTGGCTGGTGGTTGTGTTTGCTACTCTTGGAGATTGGCTCCTAGACGGCTTGAGCGTCGCCCATGGAGCTTGCCAACTTGTGTGGCAGCCCTGGGAGCTTTGTAACCATCTCTTGAAGCTAGTAAACTCACCCCTTATCTCAAGAGTTAAGTCTCTTGACTTGAGAACGAGGAAGGGTTGGAAAGCCCTAAGCCTTAGTGGCTAACCTCAACAACAGTGGAGGTAGGCAAGCCTTGGTGGCGAGCCGATCCACGGTATAAATCATTGTGTCACTTGTACTTGATTTACATTACTTGCATTTCATATTGTTGGTTGAGGTGATTTCTAGGGTTTTTAGTCAATCTACTTGTATGTGGTGTTCCTACAACTTCTAGCTCTTGATTTGTGACTGCCATACCTGCAGTAGACTGAGAAATTTCTCCAATCTAAGTTTTCATTCATTGATTTTGAACTATGACTCGAAGGTGTCTGTAGGTGCGGCAGTGCCGCTGTTCTGGTCCTGACAGTGCCGCCCTCTAGAGTGGTAGTGCCATAGGGTGAATTTGATAAAAGTTTGAGTGTTTGTTTTGACAGGCCTATTCACCCCCTCTAGGCCAACCAGAGATCCTATAGAAGATCTAGCATGGACATGTATTGATAACTTATACTATTGACGGAGAAGTAAACCATAACCAATATTCTACTCATAATAGGGGTAAGTCATAGGATAATATATATATACATATATATATATATATATGATAAGTATTGATCAATGATAATGATAAATCACTCAGAGTACTCCTTTCTATGGCATTAGCATGGTTAGGTACAATATTAGAGGAATATACTTAATTACAAGTCAAATAATACATTGATTAGTGCAATTATAGCTAGTAGTCATTGCTATGGTCATCTTCATATCTACACATAAGGGATATTACTAAGGAAGATTAAGAATAGAGCTTGTCTTCCTTCATAACCGCATCCTATGTGCACCTACATTCGGGGAGTGGACTACAAAGGACTCAATAGGAGTGTCACATCCTCGATCTACCAGATGACCTAGAATATAGGGTGTATCCATAGGTAAACAATGTATAAGCACCACTGCTTACACAATGTCGACCACCCACCCATGGATCCTTATAGTGAGCGCTATACGAACTTATGCATGAGATAATCCAACTATACTAAGCATATAATCAAAGTATACGATGAACATTATAATGAAGAACATAAATGAGATGAATATTAATATTGTCATAACAATTGTAGGTAGCATATAAAAGTAATGGATATAGAAAAGATAGGGGGTACAAAGATTATACCAAACCACTGCTCTTGACACGATCAGGAATCCAAGAGAAGCCGGCTTGCCTCCCTCTAGACCTAGCCTAACTAGCTATGCCCTAGAATTGATGGAGCTCTGAGGATGGTTAGGGTTTTTGTCTTCTCAAATGACTTATCTCTGCCTCATGGGGTGGTAGGGGCTGGTATATATAGTCTAGAGCGTCCAACGTGAGCTCTTGGATCAAACCGACTTAAAGGATGGCATAGATGCAACCTAGGAGGTGGTGGAGAACCGACATTGTGATGCAGAGGCTGATAGTGGGCCCTAGGGGTCCCAGCGGCTTGCAGGTGGGGATGGCTAGCCCCATCTAGGCAGCCACTTCAGACTCTGCCTTGGTGTGGAGTCCTCTTGAGTCTTCTAGAGTCTTCTAGTATCCGTTTTGCTGTGGATAAGCATGATTAAATCTACATGTAGGTCCACCTTGACTGGTTTTCTCGATAAACCCTATAGAAAATATAGATTCACCAAAACTCATGGAATTTGGTAGTTTAAACCTCTAGACCTTTGTTGGTGATTATATTTATGCCCTTATGCTTGTTATATTAACGGTTTATACTGGTTGTTAACTACTGTTGGTGTTTTGAGTAAACACCAATGAGTAAATTTGTAATATTACAGCGTCTGGCTCGGATGGTGTACTAAGAGGAGACAAGGATTATACTGGTTCAGGCCAAATGTCACTACATCTAGTTTCAGGCTACTCATGTTATCAGCACTAAGAAGTTCATAGTAGGGGGTTACAATCTGTCAAGAGAGGACATGAGCTCCCAAGTTTCTGTGGTTCGGTTGCTCGATGCTTCTACTGCTCGATCTATCGGTCGATTGATCTCTTGCAGTGTGATGTGTGATGCCCCTTAGTGGGATGCCCTACTTTCCCTTTTATAGGCTAAGGGAAAGTAGGGGTTATAGCAGAAGGGGAAGAGGGAAAAAAAGAAAGAGAAATAAGGCTCCCAGGGGTGTGCCGTCCTCCTCTTCGCATGGGTCCCAGTAACCCTATAGATCATGGTGGTAGTGGCGTCGCACCGGGGCCCTATTGGCCACTGCAGCATACGTGTGGGCATTGTGCGCCATTGTTGTCTTCCATCCTATCTGAGAGGAAGGAATGGTCAAAGGGTCCCCTGACAGAGGCCATATGGGGGGTTGGCGGTACAGTGCTAGTCAACTGACGCTGGTCGACTGATGTTGGATGGTGGCTAGGCAGAGAGTTGGCAGCACAGTGCTGGCCTATTGATGCGATGGGCGACATGAGTCTCCTAGCATGGCCCAATATGATCGCCAATCACATCAGGACGTGCCCGAGATGTGGTCTAGGGTGTGCGCCTCCATGCCGTAGTGGTTGAAATGGTTTGAGTCCCACCCTAGGACCACTGCTTTTGTTCGGTAGCAAATCCAACCCCTAGGGAATGGGCAAGGCAGAATTCTTACCCTGGGGGTCAAGCGAGATGGAATCCTACCCTCAAGGGTCAGGGGAGGCAGAGCCCTCCCCATGGGGCTAGATGAGTTAGAGCCCATGCCTTGGGGTCTAACGAGGCAGAAACCTCATCCTCAGAGTCAAAGCCCACGCCTTGGGGTCAGACAAGGCAGAAACCTCATCCTCAGAGTCGAAGCCCACACCTTGGGGTCGAACAAGGCAAAAACCTCATCCTCAAAGTTGGACAAGGTGTGGCCTAGCCCCTAGGGTCAGACAAGGTGGAAACCTCATCCTCGGAGTTGGAAGAGGCATGGCCCGGCCCCTAGGGTCAGATGAGGTGGAAACCTCGTCCTCAAAGTCAGACAAGGCATGGCTCGACCCCTGGGGGTCGGACAAGGCCACAGTTGTGTCTTTAAGCATCGGATGAGCCAACATGACGTTCATTAATCTTTTGGCTTGGATACCTAGGGTATAGATATCCGATAGTAGCCCCCAAGCCTTTAGAGGAGTGAGACACTACTGCAAAGGCCTTTTGCGATCTGTCGCTTAAGGGTGCATGGGAGTAGTGTTCGTTATTGTCACTTGAGGGTTTCCTGCAACCGGAGGTGACTCGTCATTTGTCTATGACTGCATGTTTGGTCTCTTTGCGATGTCGAGCCCCCAAGCCCCCTGCATGTAGTAGGGGTCCAATCGAGGGGTCAGTTCATCTTGTGATCGTCGTCCCTCATGCATCCATTCGCTAGCATGGAGGGGCTGAGCCATGCCATGCTTTCCTTGTTGGATGGAGCATGGTGCTTAGTGAGTTGTTAACGGGCTTGTTTCGAGTGGAGGCCCAGCATACCCTTCACTGGGGTCCTGGTTCAAGATCAGCTGGTGGCTGACTCTAGATTCTTGGTTACCGATCCATATAGTTCTCGGATCCGTTCAACCGGTCCGAGGGCTCGATGCCTTTCTTTGGGGAAAAACCATGGGCCTTGCATCATGCAAGACTCAAAATGAGGGTGAGGACTGTAACACCCCTAGGTGTTTGTTACCAGTTGAGCTCAACCATGACATGTTAAGTGGTGAAAGATCAAATCTACAAGAGTGAGCTCCAACTTAAACTTGGACAACACACCTTTACTTACATGTGTACCCTTGTTAAGATTATGCAAGAGTAATGTTAAACATGATCATTACATGTACATTACATCAACATGCATCCATCTTGACCAGTGGAAAAGTTTCATGAAGTTTGGAATTAAAAAGTCACATGAAATGATAAGTTACATTCTTGCTTGAATTGCGCTATGAAGTGAATGGAATTATAGGTCATCAACCAAATCTTGCTACCTTTCCCAAATGACTCTAATTGAACTCTATAACAAAAGTCATGAAGGGTTCGTGTTGAGCAGAAGTCAAGAAATTGCCTCAAATGGTCAAAAACTCTAATTTAAGATTTACCATGATGCTACTTTAACTTGGTTTGAACTGTGGCTTGCAGTGCTTGCATGGAGTTGGAGTGGAGTAGAGCAAACTTTGTTTTTGGGCCAAGAGCCAGATCAACTAGGAACTAAGTCAAACTAAGGCTTAAACTTGGATTCTGTTGCTGTTTTTCAGAGTCCAAAAATATTCTAAGTCTGGAGTTTCACTAAGCAACGACGTTGGCATTCCGCGTTCTCCAAATTTTGTTAAGCAACTCAATTTGGTCCAAAGATAAAAGTTGGAGTGTACATGATGGAGAAGATCATGTAAAAGGATGGCACTCGTTTGACCTTGTTATGACCCTCAATTTTGGAGTTTGTTAATCAGCCGTCAATGCGTTGACAATGCCACTTTGGAGCTTAATTACCTACTAATCCATAGCTCTAGTGGTCTTGATCCCTTAATACAAATCGAAGAGCATTCAGAGTAGAGAAACTTTTCTATAGGCGCCATGGTCCGAATCTATAGGGAATATGCCATAAATGGGATCCAAAGTAGGCCGAATTACGCCCCCACGTGTTCGACAAAAGGGCGTCATGGCAGCCATGCACCGAGTGCGCCCTGCCATGGCCAACGCATGCGCCTGCCTCCTTGCAGCACCTCTGCATCCTCCTAGAGTGGACACCGAATCCCAGCGCGCTCGCCCTCACTCCCTCTGCCCTCCCTCGGTGCTCTCTCGCTCTTGGTGCCATGCGTGCGCATGCCAGAGCACGGCCGCCATGGCCGCCACCGCTGAACTCCCTTGCCGCCGCTGCTCCCTCTCCTGTAGCCCCTCTAGCGCTGCCATCGTGTATGCCTATGGCTCCATGACCGCCTCCCCAAGCCATAGGCAGAGCTGAGACCTACCGTGCGTTACTGTTCACCGTCGCCGTTGTTCAGGCCACCTCCCTCGGCTGCTGTGGCCAGGCAGCCACTAGCTGCTACGGGCTAAACTCATGTATAGGCATGGTTGTGGTTGGCCGCTGCGAGGCCGCATCGCCCTTCTATGGCCGCCGACGCCCCTCTCCAGCCGGTCGAATCGGCCACCGGCCGGTCCCGACGACGTCCTTTGCTCCGCTCGATTTGAAGAGGAAGAAGGACCACGCGCGTGAATATGATGTTCTCCAGGGGGTTAAGTGAAGAACCAGTGACTCAGATGAATAGTGCAATAAAGGATCTGTTGTTTGGATTTAATTTGTGGAAACTTCAGGGTCCCTGATGCAAGATTTACATTCCTTTTCTTTTGATTTTGGCAGATTTGGATTATCAAATTTAAAACTCATAGTAATTAGTAGAAAAATTGTAAAATAGTAAATGAGGACCTTTTGGAATCCTTGTGAAATTATATATGCAGTAGATCTATAATATGACATGCTTTTGTTTCAATATATTGCTGTAAAAATAGATTTATGCGGTTAGGTTTTTGATACTAGTTGTGTCTTTTGTTTTCCATAACTACAGTTGTTGTGCTCGAATAATTGTGAAATTTTTGTGGAGTACTACTAATGTTATTATTGATGTCTGGTAAAAAATTCAATATTTTAGGCTTGATAGTTTAAGATCTATAAAAATAACAAATTACCTGTATTGCTTTGCTCCTATTCTGAATAATCCTGCATGTTTGAATTAATTGGCTTAGTTAAGTTATGAATCATGACTTTATGATAATACATGAGTTGTAGTAATTTTATTAAGCTTTTCAAAAAGCTAAATATCATGATTTTTGGTTAAGTAGATCTTGAGTTATAGTTGCTTAAATCTCTGTGGCTGTTTCTGCCCAAACCCAGATAGGGTTGCCTTTTTGGTATTGTGGGTCCTTCTTAATGGTAGAATTAGCTTTAGGTGTTTACAACAAAGTTGTTTAGAATTTGCTAACTTTCTAAAAAGTATATAACCACATTTATTGGACATGTAGAACTCTAGTTATAGCTATTTAAAGTGGCATGCCAGATTCTGTCCATGTTTTGGACAGAGATGCATTCATTGGATTAATTGACCCTGTTAACTGTAGAATAATCTTAATATGATAATAAGAAAGTTGTAGGTAACTTAATAATATTTTCAAAAAGTTATGATTCATGATTGTTGGAGGTTTAGAACTCCAGTTATGCCTCTCTGAATTTCCTATCAGTTTTCTGTACCATTGCTGTTTGGGCTGCATGTGCAGTTTTGATTGTGCAATTATTTTCGTGGTGGAAATGATGTTTGATGTGGTTTAAGTGAATACCAAAGTTGTAGCTAAGTTCATAACCTTGCTTGTGTTCAAATTTCATGACCATAGGCTTGATAATTTAGGAGCTATAGATTTTTTAAGTTCATTGTCAGATTTTGCATGCTCTCTGTATAGATCTGAATGATTGTGTTGTTTGACTTAGCTATGCTTTGAATCATGTCTTAGAGATATTATAAGAAGTGTAGTGTCTTTCATGAGCTTTCTGAATTGTTAAAGATCACCCCTTTTGGTGTTGTAGAGCTCCAGTTATAAGCTTGCGAAGTTGCATGGCAGAATCTGTCCAAGTCTGGACAGAGGTGCTCAATTGTGCTTGATTGACCTTGTTAATGGTGGAATCACCTTGTGATGATAATAAACATGTTTTAGATAATTTAATAATCTTTCTAGAAAGTTAAGGTTCATGCTTGTTTGATGTCTAGATCTCCAATTAGTGGATAAAACAAGTGACTACTGTGCTGCTATCCAGATTTTTATACATGTACTAAGTGATTGCTTTAGCTTGCTCTTGTTTTTGCTAAACATGTTGATTAGTTCTTGATCAATGCATGGGTGCAACCTCTGAACTTAAGTTCCATTGGGTGTCATACCTAATATGCTTGCTATCCCTTTATAATAGGTTGGGTGATGTTAAGTTAAATAACTCTAGGTGTCTATGTCTTGCATGATCTTATGTTTACCTTGAATGCTATTATGTGATACACCTCATATTACCATTCCTCATATTCACTGCACTTGCATCTTGTATCTCATCTAGGTACGCTAGCTGAACCATGTGAAGGACAAGATGTTGGAGCCGAACCTAAAGATGGAAGGACCCCTAGAGTACATGCCTGAACGGGAGATGCTCACCAAGCGAGTGTCGTCTAACAAACACTAACCTAGTGTTGGATTCCAGGCAAGCCCCGAAGCATTCTAAGTCTCCCATGTTTTTACAAATATCTTGAGTATCTTTTATTGTTGATGATGCATTAAGTATAGGAATTGGTTGGAACCAATTGTTGCATTATATCCTTACCTTGTCCAGATAAAATCCTATGAATCCTAATTAAGTGTAGGATCGAATGATGCTTAGCTATGCTTAGACCGGTAGAAGTCAGGTAATTTCCTATCACCTATGAGATGTAGGATGAGCTCTGGTCACGGTTGGCTATATTTGCTATCATGGAAAAGAACCATGTGTTAATAATGAAAAGAGACCGAGATGACGGTAGTGCAGCAACAAGGCATGGAGGTCTTGGGTGTGAATCTATCCCTATCTATGTTGTTTAAGGACTAATACGTTGTACGTCCTCATGTCATGTTGAACGCAGCCTAACACTTAGCTAGCCGGATAAGTCATTCCAACCACGAAGCATAGTAGTTCGACTCAGGCTGGGACCCAGGGGGACGTGCACATTCTAGAGGAAGTAAGGATATGCTTGGGGACATTGGCGTGAGTCCAAGGGGTCAGGTGTTTAAAAGTCCTACACTTCTTGGTAGAGTGTCACCCTTGAGAATGCGACGCTATCTAGACCCGTGACTTTTCTTTTTTTTCTCCTGAGTTGTACCAAAGGTGACTTGATTGTGACCCTAACGGGGGAAGCAGAGTTTGTGTTAGGAATACCCCTCCAGCTGGATAGGAATCGATTCGAATTGCTGTCTCTCTCGGATAGTGAGAACTTGACTGAGCAGCGGCAACATAGATTCACTAAATTTAAAGATATGGTTAAATGATGATGATGATGATGATGATGATAATGAGCCATGAATTTCCTGATATGGTTATTATTGTTTGCAACTTAATCAAGTGATTGATTAGTATAGGTGCTAATATAGATGGTAGGTAATGGCTAAAAGTCAATGCTAGTACAGGTGAATAATGATAATGATTACTCAAGCTTTTATGCAAAAAGGTTGTCCAACAAGATCCACTGATAAATCCTTACATAATCCTTGGTGTCACTTTATTTCTGGTTTATGACGGGTAAGTCTAGCTGAGTATATTCGAAGTACTCAGGGTTTATCCCACCATGTTGCAGGTGAAGTTCTCGGAAGATGGTGGCTAACTATCGGTGGGCTCAGTGACTCTATATTTAGTTCTCATCTATATGCTTTTGTCTGAGGATGTCACTTATGCTAGCAATGTATTTGGAACTTATATTAATGTAATCATTTGAAAGCTATGTTGTTTGCACTAAGCGGTTTTGAAACCCAAACTTGTACTATTATTTCTGAACCCATTTGTAATATTATTTCTGCTGCAACCCTGCATATGTGATGTGTATTTGCTTAATCAAGCGATCTTGGTTGTGATGTTGATTTACCGAGGTCCTTCATGACACTCGATGGACTACCGGGTTTATATAAGTGAAAGTATGTGCGCGTCAACGTGCTAAACGGGGATAGCCGTACTTGATCTTGTATAAATTGGCCAGTTCTGTTACAAGGACGCCTGTGGCACTTCATGCGCCTTGGGTATTGGCCGCTAGCAGGCCCATCCTTAACCTCCCCTCACTCTAGGGTGCCCTGGAGGAGCCATGAACCCATTGGTGAGCCAGCCTTCGAACTCCTAGGATTTAATGGGCTGTGGGAGCATTTTTAGCTCTGTATCCCACTTACCTACGGCGGCCTGTAGCCTTTGAAGCTGAACTATCACCTAGTGGATCCTTCATGAGGAACATTTGGATAGGCATGTGCTCATCTCTCAAGGTAGCGATGCAACTGATGCAGTGTGGAACAATGAGGGCATGACCCCCAAAGGAAACGGATCTGGCGAGGCGTGGGGCGCATTAATTTGGGCGGATGGTTCACCCCTCACCCGCTCTGCCCTTACCTTATAAACAGAGCCATTTCTCCTCATCCTCCGTACGTGCAGCTGCATCCTTGCCCCTCCAGTCTTTCTGCCTTTCACTCTCTAGTTCTAGCCTTTGTTCCCTTATTTTCGGTCCACCACCGATGAAGCCCTCGCTCTCTATCCCTACACCACCACTAGATCATCTGCATCGCCATCCCTATTCCCCGATGGAGCTGTGGCCTCGCTTTGATGTTCTCCACATGCACAAGGAGGGTCTAGTTAAGAAGGACCTTCTCTGCGCAAGGACCATGGTGATGGAGTGGATCATATGTTGTGGCAAGGATGAGCCATCGCCACCCGATGGCTACATTGTCTCCTTTGTCCCCTTCCACGAGCGTGGGCTCACGACTCCTCCCCACCGATTCCTCCAAGGGCTACTACATTACTATGGGCTTGAGCTGCAGCATCTGAATCCCAATGGGATTCAACATATCTCAGCCTTCATCGTGCTATGCGAGGGGTATCTAGGGATTGAGCCCCACTTCGAGCTATTGAAGTATTTCTTCATCGTCAAGCTATAGAAGAAGAAGGAGAGGAAGAAGCCGGACCTGGTGGTGCTAATGGGATGTGCGAGCATCCATCTTTGAGGCAGCTGGTCATTGGAGTACATGTCCATCCCATTGTCGAAGTCCAACAAGGGGTGGCATAAGCTCTAGTTCTACTTGAGGAACAACGCTGCCGCCCCCCTACCGATCTTCACCGTCCGCCTGATCGAGGAGGCACCGGACATGTGGAGGTATGGGCCCATCGCGAAGGAGCAGAAGAGGCTCAGCAACCTTCTCAAAGCCATTGTGACTCTAAAGGGCCACAGTCTTCCAATGTATAGGATGACGCTAGATTATGTGCCCAAAGGGACAGTGATGGTCGCCGGTGAGGCCCTTAGCATCGACAAAATGGCACAATGCATCAAGGAGGCGATGTAATGCCCGATAGATCCATCGGTGGATCTCGCCCTGGTGTACCCGGTCCTAGGGCATCCCACGATGTGGCTAGACATGGGTTTTGTTGAACTGGTAAGCCTTCTACGAGTTTCTTTCCTTGGTGTAACCTCCTCTGTTCTTAGATTCTAAGCGCCGGGATTTGCAGCCTGGCCTCTTCGCTCATGAGTCTGACCCGCCACTGCAAGAGGACATGGCTAGGAGGGCGGTGAACTATGCCATGGCTAAGGCAGCGAAGGCGAAGGAGCAGAGGAAGGCAAAGAAGGAGTGAGCAAGGCTGCAGCATGGAAAGTGCCGACAAGGATCAGAGGAGAGCGACGATGATGAGGAGGAGGAAGAGGAGGAGGAGGAGTCTGACCCCAACATCCCATGGGGCATGCTTGCGCATGAGGATGAGTAGGCCGATGCGGGGCAGGCCAACCTGACCTCGATTCCATAGCATGCCCCAGTGCAAACCAAATAGGTGGTGCCTCCAAGATCGGCAGGGGAGGACGTGCCCCCAAGGTCAGAGGAGTAAGTCTGTCCTGCTCTGACTGATCCCACTAAGGGATCGAAGCGGCCAATTACCGACATGGTAGAGTTGGAGTCGAGCGACGAGCCCTCGAAGCGTTCTCAGATAATGTAATCAAGGTGAGTTAACAACTTCTTTGCCCTTTCATGCTCTAGGGGGAGAAGACGGTCCTCAAGGAGCAAGTGAAAGGTGAGGCTCTGGTTACCTTTTTGCTTGATGTTTGCAATCGGTTTTCTGACATTTTTTTATGTTTGGCTTGGGCAGTCCTACAGAGGCCACTCTTCGAGGTGTGGGGTCAACTCTAGTCGGAGAGCGATGACCATGACTGCTTGCGTGCTGCCATTGGGTTGGTCTTTGATGACCTCAGGGTTGCCTCGATTGTGGAGATGAGCTCGCTCGTAGTCTGAGTTACCCATATCCTAGATTAGGCACACACACTCATAAGGGAGGCCCTGTACACCAGCGTCCATCGCGCATTTGCCATCGCCCGCTCCCACTACATCAACATCGACCTACCGGTGATCAGTGAGGGCTTCACGCCTGGCTACACTAATGCCAAGCTAGATGAAATTGAGAAGGAAGCGGCTTCCCCGATGCAGGACCTGGTGGACAAGGTCGGTGAAGAAATCCTGCCAAGGGGTGTTTAGTTAGATAGATGAGTCCAACATCGGTCTCTTTGTACATACTTTTATTATGGCCAGAAACATTATTTGGCCTTTCTTTATATATATATATATGTATAAAGTTCATTGTGATCTGACCCTTGTTTTATGTTAAGGCATTAGAAACTTAAGTTGTGAGCGACTAAGTATTGATCACGCTGGTGAGCAAGCGATGCCGTAGCCGTCAGGGCATAGGCTCTTTGCATTGTGACCAGTTTTACTCATCGTTAGTTTTTGACAACTCTTATTTCTAGGTCTTGTCATAAAAAGGAAGGGTCCGATGGGAAAATGTTCCTGAGTATATGTACTCTATAAAGTTCATTGTGATCCAACCCTTGCTTTACGTTAAGGCATTAGAAACTTAAGTTGCGAGCAACTAAGTAATGATCACGCTAGTGAGCAAGCGATGCTGTAGCCGTTGGGGCATAGGCTTTTTGCATTCTGACCAGTTTTACTCATTGTTAGTTTTTGGCAACTCTTATTTCTAGGTCTTGTCATAAAAAGGAAGGGTCGGATGGGAAAATGTTCCTGAGCATATCTACTCCTATCAGCCCCCAAGTAAAACCTGACCCCAGGTAGTTGCCAGGGTCGGGTGTTACTAAAGACCGATCAGATTAGAATCAAATCCGATAGGAGGTAACATTTTTTGGTTTTTGTAGAAACATTACTTAGTTTGACAAGCATATTAGAAGCTTTGGAATGGGAAAACTAAGAGTAAATGCGACATAGCTGCTCGATGTTCTAGGCATTGGCAATGGCTTTGCCATCATCAGTCTTGACATTGTAGGTGCTGGGTCGAAGTACTTCTGTGATGATGTATGGTCCTTCCCACGGTGTCGAAAGCTTGTGGTGATTTTTGTTGCTCTGTATACGGCGAAGGACTAAATCGCCTACGCCGAAGGCGTGACCCCGCACGTGTTGGCTATGGTACCATCATAGCGCTTGCTGGTTGTTGTAGTACCAACCAATTTATAAGAGCACAAGTACAATGGTAGCCCACAAGCGGTCGCACTATCATACTTGAGCCCATATAAACCCTGTAGTCCGTCGAGTACCATGATGGGTATCAATTAATGATCCACATACAACCAATATCGTACATGATTCAACATACATGTCACATGTTACATAAAGTTCACATATACAGTTCATTCATTAGAGTACAAAATAGGGTTATTACAAACCAAGTTCGATAGATAGTAGCGAAAGCAAATTAAAGTTCAAAACTAGCATTTGCCAACATAGTTCAAATACAGTGCCAACTCATGATCATAATCCACAAAAGCTTATACGAAGGATTATTAAGGATGCCTGCCTAGGGCTCACTCCTCATCCATGGTGGGATAGAAGCAGTTCTTGCAATAACTGTGATAAACTGCACCATCTGCAACAATGGGAATAAAACCCTGAGTACGAGAATGTACTCAGCTCAGCTAGACTTACCCATCATGAACTAAAAATAAAATCAACTCCAAGGATTATGCAAGGCTTTATAAGTGGAGGTAGCTTAACAACATTTTGCATAAAAAGTTATTAACTCAGTTATACAATTATACTTTGGTCATCAAGTTAATTATAGCTATTTATCTCTAGGTTAGCAACTAGCCTGTGCCAAACATGTGGTATATCATTTAAGAGCATACAATAGTAACTATAGCTGGTGTAGTAATTCCATGTTTATCCGAACCATCACATTCCATAATACAATTACTATGATGTTGGAGCTACCCAAGTTTCTCACTATCTAGGAGAGACAGTGATTCGAATCGATTTCAACCAGCTGAGAATTTATTCCTCACACAAACCCGGGCAGACCAGATCAACGGTTACCTTAGGTCACCTTTGGCACAATCAGGGACAACCAGCTGCCAGGATGTTAAGGCCTAGCCTACCCTTGGGCTCACGTCTAGCTCCCCACATATCCTTACTACCATCCAGAGTGCGCACTTTTACAGAACAGGGCCCGGCCTGAGTTGAGCTACTCAGTTTCACGGTTGGAATGAGTTATCCGGCCAGCTAAGTGATAGGCATGC
The DNA here is from genome assembly GCF_019320115.1 of Miscanthus floridulus. Lineage (NCBI taxonomy): Eukaryota > Viridiplantae > Streptophyta > Magnoliopsida > Poales > Poaceae > Miscanthus > Miscanthus floridulus. Next base: position 43,234,329 of record NC_089583.1, on the reverse strand, counting down.
ATTCAATCTTGTTAGAAGTGCCAACAATGGTATGGTCCTTAATCGGCACATACGGAATCACATGAGTCAACCTACATATAGACTCCACCCAGCCTCCATTTACATTACCCCATGGTTCTTTTCCACGATAGCAAATATAGCCAATCGTGCTTCGGTATCCACCTATATCTCGTAGGTGACAGGAAATCACCCGACTTCTATCAGTCTAAGCATGGCTAAACATATATTTGATCCTAGACCTACATAGGGTTAAAGGTGTATGTAACTGGACAAAGTAGTTCAATGCATCAAGTGTTTCCATTCAACTCTTATAACCTAATGCATCAAACATAAAGGACTCAAGTTGTATTTTTGTAAAACATGGAAGACTTAGAATGCTCTGGGACTTGCCTTTTAGGAAAGAGGTGGGTCGATGATTCGGGCACTCAGGGAGCTCTTTGGGAGTCTACTCCTCTTCTATTGGAGCTATGGCTTGAGTAGTCTCCTGCTGATCCCCTTCCTCTTCTTTGTTGAATTCCAACAGCGTTATCTCTTTGGACGATCCTATATGCATCAGCATGAAATAAGACATCACGAATGCATACATGATGACACGTATAATATGATATGACATGATGAATGCATCCTCATAAGTATTTTCAATAGCATGGTGTTAAAGTAATAACAAGTGCATCCTATTCTATTGAGTAGGTGTATATCTCTTCTCTATTACTTAAGCAACCACTTTTGTAATTTATTTTCTAGACTACAAGACAATAGCTACTTGTTTTGTCATTAACTGGAGTTATACCCTCGGTGTTAAGCATGCACTTAACCTTGACATTTCATGATCACAATCATCATTGAGCATTCATGATCATGAGCATCAGTCATGCATTTATGAGCTTATATCATATGAAACATGTTTTTGAAACATTTGTAACATTTCATGTGTTTTTCATTGTTTTAGTACATACCTTGCTTGATTCTTGTGTGACCAATGTATGGTGTGGCTAAAAATCCTTTTAAGTAACTTAGTTACAATTAGAATGCCATTTGGGACATTGTTCATGTTGATCACTTTGACTAATTAGGTTCCCAAGTCATGGTTTGACCCAGTTTGACCCCTAAATACTTTGGTTTGACTATTTAAAAAGTGTAGCTTAGGATGTTTGCATGTCTAAGCAACCTAAAACAAAGTTGTAGCAAATTTTATAAGGAACAAACTTTGTTTAGAAGCCAAGTCATGAAAATGTGCACAACATGTTCAAAAAGGACCCACAAGTCAGAATTGAAAGATGTTTCAACAATTGAAAATTTTTCTAAGTGTTTTACTGGATTTTAGTTTCATGTACCCTAGTTTGGAGCACTGTATCTCACTAACCAAGCCAAACTAGCTCAATCTCCAATTAGCAAACTTGTAGTACTCACGTAGGTCTCCAACTTTGTTAACTACGACTTAACCTGGATCGCCACAATTTGAGAGATTTATGGTCGACAAGTTTCGCTGTCAGTCGGCACCTATGTAACTAAATCAAAACTTCAGAATCGTCATAGTGCCGACCGGCAACAGAAGATGGCTGCCGTGTGGCTGCCACGCACTCGGCTCACCCTGACCACGCCACGCGCTGGCCAGCTTGAAGTGGAGGACGCCCTGCTGCCCTCCGCACGCGCTCTGCCCTCATTCACTCCTCCATCGCCTTCCCTGTTCACAGCCGAAGCGCAGCAGCAGCACCGCCGATGCCATCGGCTCCGCCGAGCTCGCTCGAGCTCGCTGCGGCACCACAGCCACCACCGTCCCAACCATAGCTCCGCTATCGCCTCACGGACCTCATCAACGTCCTCGCTGAGCCATCCAAGCTTTAGGTGAGCGGCATTGCCGAACCGCGCACCACCGCGACATGGCCGCCTTGGTCGCCGCTGGTGATCTCACACGGCCACGCCTAACCGCTTCACCGTAGCCAGTAGCCGTAGCATAGGTAGGTCCGCCTTGGTCACTGGAAGCTTACGTGCGCCTTGTCCGGTCACCGAACGCCGGGGTTCGCCGGAGCGCCACCGGGCACCATGGCTGAGCCGCCGTGGCCGACGTCCTTGGAGTCCACTAGAGCTTAGTGTTAGTAGGTAAACCGACGCCGGAGGTCATGGCAAGCACGGAGGTACCCTCCTCGTCACCGGTAAGGTCGCCGTCGGCGAGCTACGCCATCTTCCACACCGTCGCTGTGTGTCCCCTGTTCTGTTTCGCTGACACGCGGGCCCGCCCGACATGCGGGGCCCAGCTGACAGTGACCGTGTATTCGAAAGATAGTTCATTTTTATAGATTTGAATGCAATTTTGTGAAATCCATATCTTGAGTTTGGTAGATCTAAATTGGGTGTTTCTAATTTTGTTAGGATCTTGAGGAAGTCTAGTATTTATGAAAAATATGATATGAGCATATGTTGTAGAAATTTTGGATGAATTAAATAGGAACTTAAAATGTGTTTTCAAATGCATGCAAACTTGTTTGAATTGTATCTTGAGTTTCTGTGATCCAAAAATTATGAAATTTTGTGGGTAAGCTAGTCTTGCTTAGTAGAGGCTCTAGTTAAAATTTGAGTCATTGCATGTATGATTTTTGAGTTATAGATTTTTCTTTTACCACTGATTGATACTTGTGTGAATTTTTTATAAATTATCAAGGAATCTAGTGACCATGAAATTTTGTGGGGAGTATCCTAGTACCTTATGGATGCTAGGAAAAATATGAAATCTGTTGCTTGACACTTTTCACTAAGGTTTCCTAATTATTTCATTTTAAGCCATTATGCCTTATCATTTTTATGTAGGCTATTATACTTACTCAAATGGTGTGAAATTTTTATGGTAGTCTACTTAGAGCATGTAGTACCTACTGTAATTTTTGTAGATTTAATGGTAGAGTTTTCATATATGTTTACCATTTCCCCTGATTAATTAAATAAATTAAGAAAAGCATTAAAAGAAATGATTTGGTGGTGAACATCCTACTTTCTGATATTATTTTGATATGTGTGATGAGTTAGTAAAGTTGGTCTTGTCCAATTATATGTTTGAAACATAAGTTAATAATTATTTTCTCACGTTATGTAATTCTGGACAGCAAAGCATAGATTTACTATTTTGGCTATGATAGATTGCGATTCGGCTTTTGGTGATTAAATAAGAGTTGTAGGCAATTTTATAAGCTTTCCAGAAAGTCTAACATCAAAGCATTTGGATAAGTATAACTTCAGTTATGATGTAAACATGTAACTGTCGTATGTAGTTTAGACATGGCATGGTGTGAAATTGGTAAGTAGATTGAGAAGAGATATGCACCTACTCAATTAGTAGGGAGTTAGCATTGTTATCATTTTTCTACTTCACATCATTGTCATAGCATGTACCTCCTGTTATCACATCCTCCGTGATCCATCTTATGCATTCATGGTACTTATTTATGCATATGCATGCAATAGGTGCAACCGAGGGGATCACACTTGTGGAACTCGACGCCGAGCCACAAGAGGAGAATCAGGAAGTTCAGCACCTAGAGGTTTCCGGAGAAGGAGAGCCTGAAGCCGATCACCTTCCCGAGTGCCCCGATCACCAGCCTTCGACGTTTGTGAAAGGCAAGCCCCGGAGCATTATAAGTCTCCCTATTTTATTAATGTCACTTAAAGTTATTCGTATTGCTGCATTACGTGACAGGAGTTGTTTGTAAACACTTGCTGCATACTACCATTCCTTGACCAGATATATCTACCACGGATCCTATTTAAGTCTAGGAACGTTTATCAGGCTTAGCTCTGCTTAGATCGGTAGAAGTCGGGTGATTCCCTGTCACCTGCGAGCTATAGGTGATAACTTAATCACGGTTGGCTATATTGTGCTATCGTGGAACATAACCTGGTATTGTTGAATAAATGGAGACCGGGTGGAGTCTTATATGTGGTATTGTAGTGACTCCACCTGTGTCATTTAAGGACCGGACGTTGGAGGTCATCTTGTCATGTTGAACACAGCCTCTCACATAGTTGGTTGGATAAGTCGTTCCGACCACGAAGCCGAGTAGCTCATCTTAGGCTAGGACCATGAGCAGTTCAAGTGCACACTTTGGATGGTAGTATGGATGTGCAGAGAGCCATTGGCGTAAGCCCAAAGGCGGGTTAGAGTCCCGATCACCCTTGGCAGAGTGGTTCTCTGATTGTGCGGCGCTGGTCGTACCCGTGAATTTGGTTCCTGATTTGTACCAAAGGTGACCTAAGGCTACCTTCGCGAGGTATGCCTGGGTGTGTGTTAGGAATATTTCCCCAGCTGGGTAGGAATCGATTTGAATCACCGTCTCTCCCGGATAGTGAAAACTTGACTTGAGTTCCTTTCATCGTAGTAAATTATGGAAATGATGGTTATGAGATTATGCAAGAACTCAACTGGATATGGTTATTATTGTGATGAATTAATGGTATCAACATGTTTGGCATAGGATAGTTGCTAATCTAGTATGAGACAGGATTTAAAACTAGTGATTTCCAAATTAAAGAGATGTTGGATAACTTATGCTTTTTCTGCAAATAATGTCTACCAGCTCTACTTATAAAGCCTTGCATGCTCCTTGGTGTCTTAGTATATTAGTTGGATGGGTAAGTCTCGTTGAGTACCTTCTCGTACTCAGGGTTTTATTTCCCTTTGTTGCTGATAACGTTATGTTTCATGGCTACTGCAAGAACTGTCTTGCTCCTGCTGTGGATGAGGACTAGGACCATGGGCAATGGTCAACTCTATATATCATCTCACCTTTGTGCTTTTGGTTGGAGATGACTATGACACTGGCTTTGTATTAAACTACGTGTGATGTTTATGATTAAACTACTTTGCTTCCGCTACTTTCAAACTTGGTTTGTAATAATTATTCGAACTCTGATGTATGAGATGTATTTGTGAACTGTGATGTAACATGTGACTGGTTGTGTTGAATCTCTACAATCTTGGTTTGTATGTTGGTTGTTTGAGATCTTTCGTGATTTCATTGGACTACCGGGTTTATATGGGCTCAAGTACGACGGTTTGATCACTTCGGTGATTGCTATTGTACTTGTGCTCTTATAAATTGGACAGTTCTATGACAGCTAGCATCAGAGCAAGGATTCAACATTAAAACTTGTCATATGTGTATTTAAAAACAAAGGTTTCGTGTTATAAAAATCTAAAGTGTGCCAGTGGTCATCTCCTTTATGCCCAGTTAAGGACTTTTAGGTGGCTATTTAAGTACTAACATGGGGGGTTTTTACTTTCGTCGTCCATACGGCGTGCTATTGTATGGATGCCATTCACTTGAATGGTAATGTAGGGATCAAATGCCTCTACGCCAAGGTAAGAAGGTAAGTTGCTGAGTGGCATGACCGCAAGATGTGAGCGTGCGGTCGGGGATAGCTAGTTTTGATACGGCTGTATATGCATGCTTGCATGTGTGTATGGTGCGTATTTAATTGTGGGTATAAATTATCATCAGGTAGCTTTGATACAGAAGTATATGTATGGGTATACATATATGGAAGTATTTAGTTGCAATTTAGATCCTGCGTTTACATTTCTGTACTTATATCTGTTGGGTTGGGCTGAAATGCATTTTCTGCAGGTACACTAACAATGAAACGTGTAGCTCGTCTAGTTACGAATGTATTGAGAGAACGTATGTATGCCACCGAGTATGTTGTTAGAGATTATTTTTCTAAGTTTGTGAGGATGTATGGAACGAGCATACATCATGGTGCATTGTTCATTCATGTTCCTGCATGATTCCCCCTTAAATGATCTATCGTTAAGTAAACCATTTCTTTTGCACGTGTCTCCCTTAAGTGGTAACTAAAGATGAAGAGGTGAAGTCTTGTGAGGATGACCATGGTGATGGTGTGCCCAACATCGATAGCGACCACCCCGAGGAGTAGTTTAGCTATAGTAGTGCGAGCACGATAAGCGATCATTTGGTGATGTTATGTCATGGAATTGGATTGTTGTGCCTCTATGTTATTGTATGAATTTATGATTCTCTCCAGTAATTATAGTATGACATAATTTTTGCAATTCTTCTACAATCTTTGGGCATCCTCCACTAATCACTTGTTGCAACTTCGCAGATGACGCGCACTCGTAGGGGAATTTTTGGTGATGATGCGAGTGGTAACAATGGTCATGGCAATGGTCATGAGGATCTTCCCCCACCACCACATCCTACCCCAGCTGAGATGATGGCTCAGCTAATGGAAACTCAACGTGCTATGGGTGAAGTGTTGTACGGTCTCGCGTAGAATGCTGGACAAGGACGTGGAAGAGATCAGCATCAGGGACCTGAACCTAACCAGTTCAGTACTTTTAAGGACTTTCTCGACACCAAGCCTCCTATCTTTAAGGAAGCAGAAGAACCACTGCAGTCAGATGAGTGGTTGAATACAATTGAACAGAAGTTCCATCTTTTAAGGCTCACTAAACACTTGAAGACCGAGTATGCATCACACCAGTTGCATGGACCAGCGGGCATATGGTGGAGTCACCATTGATCCACTTTGCCTGGAGATGCTCAAATTACATGGAATCAGTTCAAGGTTGCATTTAGGGGCATTATATTCCCCTAGGTCTGATGAGCATGAAGCATACGGAATTCATGAGGCTGACGCAGGGAACTAAGGGTTTGACAGAGTATCTGCATGCCTTTAACAATTTGTCAAGGTATGCTATAGAGTTTGTGGATACAGATGCAAAGAAAATTGCTAGTTTCAAGCGGGGCCTTAGCCCGAAGCTGATGAAGATGCTTGCTAACAACAAATGTGCTACCTTCAATGAGTTTGTTAGTGATGCACTAACCCAAGAGAACCAGAACAACATCTATACAGCGTCCAAGAATCACAAGTGAGCTTTTGAAGCAGGAGTATCTCAGTCCCAAGCTCCTACCAATGCAAGACCCTAGTTCCGCCCTCCAGCTCCAAAGTTTAGACCACCCCAGAAGAAGGCACAGCCAAGTCAGAACCAGCAAGTATACCACAAGGCTTATTCTGTTGCTCTACCTAAGGGTAGCACTAGACAGAGTAGCTCCAATGTTCCACCTAATGGTATGCCATGTTGGAACTGCAACAAGACTAGCCATTGGTCAAGAAATTGTCCATATCCTAGGAAGAACAACAACCAGAAGTAGAGCAATTCCAGTGGACGTCAGGGACATGTGCACTATACCACCATGGAAGAGATTCCCTCTGGTGAAGTGGTCACGGCTGGTATGTTTCTCGTGAATCATCATCCTGTAGTTTTTTTATTTGATTCTAGAGCTTTGCATTCTTTCATGAGTCCAATATTTGCATCCAAGTATGACCAGAAAATAGTTGTAGTAGAAAAGGGTGGTTATTGCATAAGTGCTGCTGGGAGCAACATTTCTACCAACCAGATAGTTAGAGGTGTTGCATCCAAATAAGTGAATGGGAGTATACTGCAAACCTAGTGATATTACCGGGATTAGGTATTGATGTGATCTTGGGGATGAATTGGATGAAGAACCATGGTGTTCTTATTGATACCTCGACTAGAACTGTTATGTTGAGGGATCCCAAGAATAATGAGGCTTTTCTAGTACCCCTTCCTCGAGAGTTTGATCTCTATAATGTGGCCAATGCTATCCAGCCTATGGCCCTTGCTGATATTCTGGTAGTATGTGAATTCCTAAATGTCTTTCCTGATGAATTGCCAGGGTTACCACCGAACAGAGAGATAGAGTTCAAGATAGAATTGTTGCCTGGTACCGCACCTATTTCCCGAAGACCTTATAGAATGCCTCCCAATGAGTTAGCAGAATTGAAGATTCAATTGCATGAACTTTTAGAGAAGAGTCTCATTCGCCCCAGTTCATCACCTTGGGGTTGTCCCGCCATATTCATGAAAAAGAAGGACAAGTCTTTGCGAATGTGTGTGGACTATCGACCACTCAATGCTGTTACTATCAAGAACAAGTATCCTTTGCCTCACATTGATATCTTGTTTGATCAATTGTCGAAAGCAAAAGTGTTCTCTAAAATTGATTTGAGGTCAGGTTATCACCAAATCAAGATTAGGCCCGAAGACGTACCTAAGACTGCTTTTTCCACTAGGTATGGCCTTTATGAGTATTTAGTCATGTCCTTTGGATTGACCAATGCTCCTGCCTACTTTATGTATTTGATGAACTCGGTGTTCATGCCTGAACTTGACAAGTTCATGGTTGTGTTCATCGATGATATCTTGATTTATTCTGAGACGGTAGAAGAACATGAAGAGCACTTGAGAGTGGTATTGTCGAGACTAAGAGAGCATAAGTTGTATGCAAAGTTTAGTAAATGTGAGTTTTGGTTGAAGAAGGTACCTTTCCTAGGTCACGTCTTATCAAAAAATGGAATTTCTGTAGACCCATCCAAAGTGCAAGAAGTGATGGATTGGAAAGCCCCAACCTCAGTTCATGAAGTCCGAAGTTTTCTTGGTCTAGCTAGATATTATCGTTGGTTTATCCCTAATTTCTCCAAGATATCCAAGCCTATGACCAGGTTACTTCAGAAGGATGAGAAGTTTGTTTGGACACCAGAGTGTGAAGCGGCTTTTCACACTTTGCGGACATTGCTGACTACTGCTCCTATGTTGGCACAGCCTGATATTGTGAAGCCATTTGATGTATTTTGTGATGCCTCAGGAACTAGTTTAGGGTGTGTTTTGATGCAGGAAGGCCGAGTCATTGCTTATGCCTCGCGCCAATTGAGAAAGCATGAAGTCAACTATCCAACACATGATTTAGAGCTTGCAGCAGTTGTCCATGCCTTGAAGATTTGGAGACATTACTTGCTTGGTAATGTTTGCCATATCTACACTGATCACAAGAGCCTGAAGTACATTTTCACTCAACCTGAGTTGAACATGAGGCAACGAAGATGGCTAGAATTGATCAAGGACTACAACCTAGAAGTGCATTATCATCCGGGTAAAGCTAATGTAGTTGCCGATGCCTTAAGTCGGAAGTATCATGGTAATTCTTTGTTGGAAGATGGTTTCAACTTATTGCATCCGGTGGTCCTATACAATATCACAGTTAGTTGTTCTATAGAGTCAAGGATCATTGAGCTGCAAAAGACCGATGTTGGTATATTCCACATCAAGAGAAAAATGAAAGAAGAAGAAAGTAAGCATTTTCGGTTAGATGAGAATGATGTTCTATGGTTTAAAGATCAGCTTGTAGTGCCGAAAGATAGGGAGTTGAGGAACCAAATCCTAGAGGAAGCTCATTCGTCCAAGCTATCCATTCACCCGGGTAGCAGCAAGATGTATCAAGATTTGAAGACTAGATTTGGTGGACAAAAATGAAGAAAGAAATTGCGGCATATGTGGCAAGATGTGATAACTGTTGCCGAGTGAAGGCCATTCATATGAAACTAGCAGGTTTACTTCAGCCACTGTCTATTCCAAGTTGGAAATGGGATGACATTAGTATGGATTTCATTGTTGGACTTCCAAAGACCCAAAAAGGTCATGATTCAATATGGGTAATTGTTGACCGTCTCACCAAGTCTGCGCATTTTATTCCTGTTAATGTCTAGTATCGACCTCATCAATATGCAAAGCTGTACATGGAACAAATTGTCAGATTGCATGGTGTACCTAAGAGTATTGTATCAGATCGAGGGTCCCAATTTGTTAATCATTTTTGGGAACATCTGCATAAGTACTTGGGTACCACATTGATTCGCAGCTCTGCTTATCACCCCCAGACCGTAGGTCAAACTAAACGTGTGAATCAGATCCTGGAAGATATGTTGAGAGCATGTGTGATTTCTTCCAAGGGTTCATGGGAGGACTAGTTACCTTTGGTTGAATTCTCCTACAATAATAGTTATCAAGAGAGTATTAAGATGGCTCCATTTGAAGCTTTATGTGGTCGCAAATGTAGGACCCCTCTAAATTGGATTGAGCCTGGTGAAAGAAGATATTATGGAATTGATTTTGTCAAAGAAGCTGAAGAACGAGTCCAACTTATTTGACAACATATAGAAGCCGCTCAATCAAGACAAAAGAGTTATGCAGATAAGAGGAGAAGTCCTATTATATTCCAAGTTGGAGATTATATGTATCTGAAGGTATCCCCAATGAGGAGAGTGCAAAGATTTGGAGTAAAATGAAAACTTGCTCCTAGGTATGTTGGACCATACAAGATCACTGCACAAAAAGGGCCGGTAGCCTATCAACTCTAGTTACCTCCAGAAATGAAAGCAATATTCAGTGTTTTTCATGTCTCCCAACTCAAGAAATGTCTTCGCGTGCCCGAAGAAGTAATTGAACCTACTAGAATCAAGATTCAGTCGGATTTGACTTATGAAGAGAGACCTATTAAAGTGCTTGAAGCAATGGAAAGAGTGACCCATAGCAAAGTCACCAAGTTCTACAAGGTGGTTTGGAATAATCATAGTGAACAAGACGCTATGTGGGGATGTGAGGATTATCTTCGAGAGGTTTATCCTAGTTTCTACGAAGAATGGTAGGTCGTGCAATCTCGGGATGAGATTTCTTTAAGGGGGGAAGGGCTGTAACACCCTCAGTGTTAAGCATGCACTTAACCTTGACATTTCATGATCACAATCATCATTGAGCATTCATGATCATGAGCATCAGTCATGCATTTATGAGCTTATATCATATGAAACATGTTTTTGAAACATTTGTAACATTTCATGTGTTTTTCATTGTTTCAGTACATACCTTGCTTGATTCTTGTGTGACCAATGTATGGTGTGGCTAAAAATCCTTTTAAGTAACTTAGTTACACTTAGAATGCCATTTGGGACATTGTTCATGTTGATCACTCTGACTAATTAGGTTCCCAAGTCATGGTTTGACCCAGTTTGACCCCTAAATACTTTGGTTTGATTGTTTAAAATGTGTAGCTTAGGATGTTTGCATGTCTAAGAAACCTAAAACAAAGTTGTAGCAAATTTTATAAGGAACAAACTTTGTTTAGAAGCCAAGTCATGAAAATGTGCACAACATGTTCAAAAAGGACCCACAAGTCAGAATTGAAAGCTGTTTCAACAATTGAAAATTTTTCTAAGTGTTTTACTGATTTCAGTTTCATGTACCCTAGTTTGGAGCACTGTATCTCACTAACCAAGCCAAACTAGCTCAAGCTCCAATTAGCAAACTTGTAGTACTCACGTAAGTCTCCAACTTTGTTAACTACGACTTAACCTAGATTGCCACAGTTTGAGAGATTTATGGTCGACAAGTTTTGCTGTCAGTCGGCACCTATGTAACTGAATCAAAACTTCAGAATCGTCACAGTGCCGACCGGCAACAGAAGATGGCTGCCACGTGGCTGCCACGCGCTCGGCTCACCCTGACCACACCACGCGCTGGCCAGCTTGAAGTGGAGGACGCCCTACTGCCCTCCGCACGCGCTCTGCCCTCATTCACTCCTCCATCACCTTCCCCGTTCACAGCCGAAGCGCAGCAGCAGCACTGCCGACGCCATCGGCTCCGCCGAGCTCGCTCGAGCTCGCCGCGGCACCACAGCCACCACCGTCCCAACCATAGCTCCGCTATCACCTCACGGACCTCGTCAACGTCCTCGCTGAGCCATCCAAGCTTTAGGTGAGCGGCATTGCCGAACCGCGCACCACCGCGACATGGCTGCCTTGGTCGCCGCCGGTGATCTCACACGGCCACGCCTGACCGCTTCACCATAGCCAGTAGCCGTAGCATAGGCAGGTCCGCCTTGGTCACTGGAAGCTTACGTGTGCCTTGTCCGGTCACCGAATGCCGGGGTTCGCCGGAGCGCCACCGGGCACCATGGTCGAGCCGCCGTGCGCCATGGCCGACGTCCTTGGAGTCCACTAGAGCTTAGTGTTAGTAGGTAAACCGACGTGGGAGGTCATGGCAAGCACGGAGGTACCCTCCTCGTCGCCGGTAAGGTCGCCGCCAGCGAGCTACGCCATCTTCCACACCGTCGCTGTGTGTCCCCTGTTCTGTTTCGCTGACACGCGGGCCTGCCCGACATGCGGGGCCCAGCTGACAGTGACCATGTATTCGAAAGATAGTTCATTTTTACAGATTTGAATGCAATTTTGTGAAATCCATATGTTGAGTTTGGTAGATCTAAATTGGGTGTTTCTAATTTTGTTAGGATCTTGAGGAAGTCTAGTATTTAAGAAAAATATGATATGAGCATATGTTGTAGAAATTTTGGATGAATTAAATAGGAACTTGAAATGTGTTTTCAAATGCATGCAAACTTGTTTGAATTGTATCTTGAGTTTCTGTGATCCAAAAATTATGAAATTTTGTGGGTAAGCTAGTCTTGCTTAGTAGAGGCTCTGGTTAAAATTTGAGAGTCATTGCATGTATGATTTTTGAGTTATAGATTTTTCTTTTACCACTGATTGATACTTGTGTGAATTTTTTATAAATTATCAAGGAATCCAGTGACCATGAAATTTTGTGGGGAGTATCCTAGTACCTTATGGATGCTAGAAAAAATATGAAATCTGTTGCTTGACACTTTTCACTAAGGTTTCCTAATTATTTCATTTTAAGCCATTATGCCTTATCATTTTTATGTAGGCTATTATACTTACTCAAATGGTGTGAAATTTTTATGGTAGTCTACTTAGAGCATGTAGTACCTACTGTAATTTTTGTATATTTAATGGTAGAGTTTTCATATATGTTTACCATTTCCCCTGATTAATTAAATAAATTAAGAAAAGCATTAAAAGAAATGATTTGGTGGTGAACATCCTACTTTCTGATATTATTTTGATATGTGTGATGAGTTAGTAAAGTTGGTCTTGTCCAATTATATGTTTGAAACATAAGTTAATAATTATTTTCTCACGTTATGTAATTCTGGACAGCAAAGCATAGATTTACTATTTTGGCTATGATAGATTGCGATTCGGCTTTTGGTGATTAAATAAGAGTTGTAGGCAATTTTATAAGCTTTCCAGAAAGTCTAACATCAAAGCATTTGGATAAGTATAACTTCAGTTATGATGTAAACATGTAACTGTCGTATGTAGTTTAGACATGGCATGGTGTGAAATTGGTAAGTAGATTGAGAAGAGATATGCACCTACTCAATTAGTAGGGAGTTAGCATTGTTATCATTTTTCTACTTCACATCATTGTCATAGCATGTACCTCCTGTTATCACATCCTCCGTGATCCATCTTATGCATTCATGGTACTTATTTATGCATATGCATGCAATAGGTGCAACCGAGGGGATCGCACTTGTGGAACTCGACGCCGAGCCACAGGAGGAGAATTAGGAAGTTCAGCACCTAGAGGTTTCCGGAGAAGGAGAGCCTGAAGCCGATCACCTTCCCGAGTGCCCCGATCACCAGCCTTTGACGTTTGTGAAAGGCAAGCCCCGGAGCATTATAAGTCTCCCTATTTTATTAATGTCACTTAAAGTTATTCGTATTGCTGCATTACGTGACAGGAGTTGTTTGTAAACACTTGCTGCATACTACCATTCCTTGACCAGATATATCTACCACGGATCCTATTTAAGTCCAGGAACGTTTATCAGGCTTAGCTCTACTTAGACCAGTAGAAGTCGGGTGATTCCCTGTCACCTGCGAGCTATAGGTGATAACTTAATCACGATTGGCTATATTGTGCTATCGTGGAACATAACCTGGTATTGTTGAATAAATGGAGACCGGGTGGAGTCTTATATGTGGTATTGTAGTGACTCCACCTGTGTCGTTTAAGGACCGGACGTTGGAGGTCATCTTGTCATGTTGAACGCAGCCTCTCACATAGTTGGTTGGATAAGTCGTTTCGACCGTGAAGCTGAGTAGCTCATCTCAGGCCGAGACCACGAGCAGTTCAAGTGCGCACTCTAGATGGTAGTATGGATGTGCGGAGAGCCATTGGCGTAAGCCCAAAGGCGGGTTAGAGTCCCGATCACCCTTGGCAGAGTGGTTCTCTGATTGTGCGGCGCTGGTCATACCGGCGAATTTGGTTCCTAATTTGTACCAAAGGTGACCTAAGGCTACCTTCGCGAGGTATGCCTGGGTGTGTGTTAGGAATATTTCCCCAGCTGGGTAGGAATCAATTCGAATCGCTGTCTCTCCCAAATAGTGAGAACTTGACTTGAGTTCCTTTCATCGTAGTAAATTATGGAAATGATGGTTATGAGATTATGCAAGAACTCAACTGGATATGGTTATTATTGTGATGAATTAATGGTATCAACATGTTTGGCATAGGATAGTTGCTAATCTAGTATGAGATAGGATTTAAAACTGGTGATTTCCAAATTAAAGAGATGTTGGATAACTTATGCTTTTTCTGCAAATAATGTCTACCAGCTCTACTTATAAAGCCTTGCATGCTCCTTGGTGTCTTAGTATATTAGTTGGACGGGTAAGTCTCGTTGAGTACCTTCTCGTACTCAGGGTTTTATTTCCCTTTGTTGCTGATAACGTTATGTTTCATGGCTACTGCAAGAACTGTCTTGCTCCTGCTGTGGATGAGGACTAGGACCATGGGCAATGGTCAACTCTATATATCATCTCACCTTTGTGCTTTTGGTTGGAGATGACTATGACACTGGCTTTGTATTAAACTACGTGTGATGTTTATGATTAAACTACTTTGCTTCCGCTACTTTCAAACTTGGTTTGTAATAATTATTCAAACTCTGATGTATGAGACATATTTGTGAACTGTGATGTAACATGTGACTGGTTGTGTTGAATCTCTACAATCTTGGTTTGTATGTTGGTTGTTTGAGATCTTTCGTGATTTCGTTGGACTACCGGGTTTATATGGGCTCAAGTACGACGGTTTGATCACTTTGGTGATTGCTATTGTACTTGTGCTCTTATAAATTGGACGATTCTGTGACAGCTCGCTACTGACCCCCATGGCCTCAGCTAGCCCATAGTCCATAACATTGAGCATGGAGCTCGTGCACGTGTAGGAGGAACGGGCGTGACCAAGGAACCGCAACCGACCACCCATAACTCAGAGCGTGGAGCCCATGGCACGTGTGGGGAGGGATCGGAGACTAGGTCTTCTCCATAGAGAACAGAGCCAAATGTGTGCTGCTCGGTAGTTGTCAAAATAACTTGGAGATGTACATAGTAGTAGTGGCGTCCAAGCAATTAGTTCTGTGTTGCGCTCTCGGCCTTGGCCAGCCCATAGTCCATAATGTCGAGCGCAGAGCCCATGGGCATGTAGGAGGAACATGCGTGACCAAGGAACCGCTACCAACCACCCATAATGCAGAGCGTAGAGCCCGTGGCGCATGTAGGGAGGGATCAGAGACTGGGTCTTTTCCATAGAGAACAGAATAGAATGTATGTTGCTCGCTGATCGGTGAAAGATCTTGGAGATTTGGAGAAAAATCTTAGGCGATTTGGAGAAAATGTGTTCGGCGATTTGGAGAAAACGTGTTCGGTGATTTGGAGAAAATGTGTTCGGTGATTTGGAGAAAACGTGTTCAGCGATTTGGAGAAAACGTGTTTGGCAAAAATGTTGGAAATTTGGAGAAACGTGGTCGGCGCAGTTATGGCGATTTCGTTTTGGAGTTCGTCCTAGAGTGGCATAGAGCCCGACGACCGTAAGTGGAGATTTAAACCATAATAGAGAAAAAATGGAGATGAATTATGGAGATCAAAACTTTATTCATCATATAGTGGAGAGTACATATCTGGGGTGTTTCAAGGATAGAAACATATGAGGTGCTCAATGTGCCAAGAGTTGGGAGCATCGATTCCATCTAAGTCACATAGGCGATAAGACCCTGGTCGAGTGACGTCTTTGACGACATAAGGCCCTTCCCAGGGGGAGGAAAGCTTATGCATCCCTTTAGTTTTTTGTTTCCTACGAAGAACGAGGCCACCAACAGCAAATGAATGACCTTTGATGTTGTGGTTGTAGTATCTCCGCAAGCCTTCTAGATACTTGGCTATGCGAACGCAAGTGATTAGGCATTCTTCCTTGGCCCTATTAACGTCCTCTGTCTGAACAACTATGGCTTGCTCTTCATCATAATTTTCCACCCTAGGTGCTCGGAAGGCAATATCCGCTGGTAGTATGGCTTCTGAGCCATAGACCAAGAAGTATGGAGACACACCAGTGTTGTGACTAGCTTGAGTGCGTAGTCCCCAAACTATAGCTGGTAGCTCCTTGAGCCATCTGCCTGGGCACTTTTCTTCTTTCTGATATAATCTCTTTTTGAGGGCATCAAGGATCATGCCATTTGCTCGTTTGACCTGGCCGTTGGCTCTAGGATGGGCAATGACGGAGATGCAATGGTCTTCGCAGAAGTCCCAAAAGTGATGGCCAGTAAATGTAGTTCCGAGGTCGGTGATGATGCTGTTTGGGAGACCAAATCTATGGATGATGTCTTCGAAGAGCTCAACTGCTTTCTTTGCAGTAGCTAAGACAAGCGGTTTATACTCAATCCACTTGAAGAATTTATCAATGGCAACATACACATACCAAAAGCCACCTGGCGCTGGCTTAAAAGGGCCAATTATGTCCAGTCCCTAGCATGCAAAGGGCCAGGAAGCTGGAATGGTCTGCAGCTCTTGTGCGGGCACGTGTATTTGCTTGGCGAAAAACTGGCATCCTTCACAACGTCAAATGAGGTCTTCTACAATGGAGATGGCCGTGCCCTAGTAAAAACTAGCTCAAAAAGCTTTGCCGACCAGTGTTCTCAATGCCGTGTGGTTGCCACAGGAACCAGAGTGAATTTCGATAAGTAACTTCACTCCGTCTTCTTGGGTGATGCATTTTTGCAGAATCCCTTCCTTGGCACTTTTCCTCATCAAGTTCCCGTCCATCAGCACATAATGTTTGCTTCATCAGATTAGGAGTTCAGTTTCAGTCTTATCCATGGGTACTTCGACGCTAGAGAGGTACTTGATGAACTGTTCCCTCCAATTGGCGGCCGGCAAAGGTACTGTAAGTACCAACTATTCGATAGGGGGAACTTCCTGAATTTCCTTTTCTTCCTTAATGGATGGCGCCAGAAGATTTTGAACAAAGACCCCCAGTGGAATCGCGGCGTGAGAGGAGCCCAACTTGGACAAGTAATTGGCGTGCTGATTTTGATCACATACAACGTGGTGGTACTCGATATTGTAGAACTTCCCTTCAAGCTTCCTGATTTCGGTGTAATATGCATCCATCTTCTCGCTGGAGCAAGACTAGTCTTTGTTAAGTTGGTTGATGACCAGCGCGGAGTCCCCGTATACCATGAGGCATTTGATGCCGAGCTCAATGGCTATATGGAGTCCGTGGAGACATGCTTCATATTCGGCGGCGTTGTTGGAGGCCAGAAAGTGTATTTGGAGAACGTATCGTAGTTTATCCTTGGTTGGCATAATGAATAGAATGCCCACACTAGCACCATTGATGTTAAGGGCACCATCAAAGTACATCACCTAGTGCTTGGGGCAGGTGGCAGTGATGGGCTCTTAGATCTCGATCCACTCAGCGATGAAATCTACAAGCACCTGAGACTTGATCATAGGTATGCTTTTGAATTCATGGAGTAAGTGCTAAGCTCGACAGCCCACTTAATGATATGGCCATTGGCCTCTTTGTTGCGGAGGATGTCCCCCAGAGGGAACTCGGTGACCACGACGATCTTGTAATACTCGAAGTGGTGGCGGAGCTTGCGCGACGTAACCAGAACGATGTATAACAGCTTCTGGACCTGAGGATAATGAGTCTTGGGCTCGTTAAGAACCTCACTAATGAAATATACCAGATGTTGCACCTTATAGGCATGCCCAGCCTTTTCACATTCGACCACAATTGCTATGCTAACGACGCGAGAAGTAGCGGCGATATAGATCAGGAGAGTTTCATCTAGCCGTGGCATCATCATGATCGGAGGCTTTGTTAGAAACAACTTAAGCTACTCGAAAGCTGTGTTTGCCTCTTCTGACCAGGAAAAGCACTCAGAGGCCTTGAGGAGTTTAAAGAAAGGTAGCCCTTTTCATCGAGGCGCAATATGAAGCGACTTAAGGCAGCCATGCAGCCTGTAAGCTTTTGTATATCCTTGATGCATGTTGGCCATTTCATGTTGGTGATAGCGGAGACCTTGTCAGGATTGGGCTTGATGCCTCGTGCACTAACAATGTAGCCTAGGAGGATACCAGATGGAACTCCAAAGATGCACTTTGAAGGGTTCAACTTCCATCGGTACCTATTTAGGTTGGCGAACGTTTCCTCGAGATTAGCGATAAGATCATCGGTGGTCTTGGACCTGATGACCACATCATTGATGTAAGCTTTGATGTTGCAGCCAATCTATTGATCGAGGCACATCTGGATAGCCCTTTGATAAGTCGCCCTGGTGTTCTTGAGTCCAAAGGACATGGTGGTGTAGCAATACGCACCGAAGGGTGTGATGAACGATGTCTTGATCTGGTCTTCTTCCTTGAGGGAGATCTGGTGATAGTCGGAGTAATAGTCAAGGAAGGAGAGCAGTTCGCATCTGGCAGTGGAGTCTACAACCTTGTCTATCCAAGGCAAACCAAAGGGGTCTTTAGGGCAGTGTTTGTTAAGATCAGTGTAATCAACGCACATTCTCCATTCTTTATTCTTTTTTGAACGAGATGAACTAGATGAACTCATTGAGCTCAAGGCAAGACTAGATGAACTATAAAGCAAATACAATGTTCTCCAAGCTAACCATGTTCATCTCAAGTGCTTACATGAAAAGTTAGCAGAATCACATATCATGCTTGAGGTAGATCATGAGGTTGTGATTACATCGGTAAAATCATCTCAACCTCCCACTCACACACTCACACGTACACCATCTAAATTAAATATTTCTTATACTAATGAGTGTGCTTCTCAAGCAAGCCAATCTTTGATTGAGCAAAATCTCTTAGAAAATAATGAGCTCAAAGAAGAAGTAGAAAAGTTAAGAAAGGATGTGATTCAGTTGAAGAATAAGGAGAAAGCACAACCTTCTCAAGATAACCATGAACACATGGTGAAAAGCTTGAGAAGGGATCAAACCTTGCTTCCTCCAAAACCTAGCAAAAGAATCACAATTCAAGCAATGTCAAAGCAACCAAGAGCAAGAAACATGGAAAAAAATTATGCTATGGTTGTGGATTGTATGGACATGAGTGGACTATGTGTCCACACAAGAGTTGGGCCACCAAGGTTGAAGCCGCCGAACAAAAACCTTCTACCAATGTGGCCAAGCAAGTGAAGAGTGATGAGCCAAGGGCATGTCTCACATGCAAGAAGTTGGGCCATCCTACTAAGAATTTCCCCTTGTACAAGGAGGCAAGAAAGATAGCCCAAGTTACAACAAGAAGATGCTATGGATGCAATGAGACGAGGCACATGGTTGATAGGTGTCCCAACAAGCAAAACAAGCACAGAGCAAATCAAGGACGTATATGCTATGCTTGTCAGAGAAAGGGGCATCTAAGCTATGATTGCCCAAATGGTGAAATTCCTAAGTCAAACACATTTGGTTATGATAATATGCTTAGGAAGGCCACAAATGGAGTTAGCACTAGCAAGGTGATGAGCTCACCGCAAACTAGTGCTAAAGCCATTTGGGTGCCTAAGCACTTGTTAACTAACTCAAAGGGACCCAACATGAGTTGGGTACCAAAGTGTGCTTAGGATCTTGATGTAGGTACTTGGTGATGAGTTGAAGCCCTCGGGGTGCTTGAGCAAGAAAATTGAAAATATTCACTCTAGCTACCAACCAATTCTTATCATATTCTCTTAATTATATGGTTGGCCCAAAGGAAAATTAAAGATCATATCCTCCACTTCATTCTCACCTTTGGTAACAAGTACCTAAATGTTGACATTTCTTAACATCATTCTTTACTAAGTTGTCATCCCTAGCATGATGCTAGAAATGTATGGTTGGTAATTATTAATGACACTTGAAAACTTAGAGAAAATTATATATGTTAAAGTAAAGTATACCGAGTATCATTATTTACATTTTATCCACAGGGAGGAGCTATGGGATTGTTGGCATAGAGATATTGACAAATATGTACACTTATGATAAAACCACTCTCATGCTATGGCAAGGGTAAGTCAAATGATAAATAAATGATAATTGTGAAATAATGATAATAATTCCAGAGATAAAAATAGAGACTCATAAAATATAGTATGGCTAGGCAGGAGATTTGGTAAGAGCAAAAATTCCTAAGTCATTCCTTATTTACTAAATCTTTTATACACCCAAGTATATACACTCTCATCTATAGCATAATTAACTCTGGATCTATGCATAAGGAAAATTAGTAAGGAAGATCAAGAACAGAGCTTGTCTCCCTTCGCAACCGTATTCTACTTGCTCTACAAACAGAGAGTGGACTACAAAGGACTCAATGGGAGTGCCACTCCACGATCTACTAGATGACCTAGAGTGCAGAATGCATCCATAGGTAAACAATATCTAAGCACCATGCTTACATAATGTCAACCACTTAACCCATGTTGCATCTTGGGCTAAGCGCTTTACGAACATATGCATAAACTCATTATCAATCACAACTATATCAAGCATATAACTAGAGCAAACTTGTGGTATTTGTGGATCCTTACCAAGGCAATAGTCATGTTATGCCTTTTGTTCTTCTACAACTAAGGCTTATATGGAGCTCATAGGAGTGGTAAATGTATGAGAGAGCATACTTGCGATACATATATTGTAAAGTCAAACAATGGATCCAAAGAGAGTTGAGTCATACAATCAAATCAAGATGTGCATGTGTGGAATATGGTGAATATAAATATTGTGGCTAGCCTAATTCTACTTTGCTCCTTGAAAACATATCTCTCATTTGGAACTTGGAAACATTTGCTAGAGAGCAAGGGCTATCTTATTCATTTCTTTCCTTTTTTAGGTGGGCATCTGAGTACCCATTGTTTTCAATATCTCGAACACTTTTGTGTCCATTTTTTCTTAACTCTTTTTTTTCTTTTATGAAAACTTTTGCATAGCTCATGCCTCTTTTCTGCAACAAAACTTTTGAGAGATAGCAACAAGAACTTGGTGCATTTATTTGGTGGGAGTAAAACATTTTTGGGTGGTGTGTACATGAACTTGATTTTAAGAGCATGACAAAACTCTCATAAGGCATCAACAAAGCTTGACCAATGTCAATGCAATGCAAGCAGCATATATAGGTGGAAGTTTTCCTAGTCTAAATATCATATTTGGCTCTGATAGGAATTCAAGCTTTGTCATATAGGATCTCATCATGTTGCATTTTTATATTTTTCAAAAGATAAATCTCTAGAATTCAAGTGTCACTTAGAATAAGATAAATAGCAGCTTAGACCTTCTCATATCATATCCCTTAATTACCTAGACTTAGATCAAGCATATGCTACCCATGAGTTTCAAGTTCAGAGCAAATTCTCATGTCAAATCAATTTCATCTAAAACTCGGGACAATTCAAGGCTGAAAACTAGGTACTTGAAAGGAATTATAATAGAGCAACTATTCATCATTTTCATCATGTGAGATCATCTTCAAGTTTTTTAGCTCTTAGAAAACAAGAAAGGAAACTAAAACACATCTTAAGCAAACTAAACTATATACACACTCTTTTTATTTGGTTTTCATTCATTTTTTAGATCACACTATAATAATAGTATATATATAAAAGATAAATTTTTATTTTGTTTTTGGTTATGCATTTTTTTTACTAAATAGCAAACTCAAACAATAAACTAAAGAAAATAATAAAATGCTAGGAAGAGAAAACTTACCTTCGGTAAACGGGGGCTCCTCCCCCAAGCTGGGTGTTGCTACGGTCTCTCAGAAAGGCAGGTCGATGTGGAGACCTTGGAACAAGTATCGCCAATTTTCGTTTTCCTGCTCCTGGTGGTTGCTGGATGGCGATGAGGCGTTCTCCTGCCTTCGCTTGCCACTAGGTGTGTTGGTGATGTTGGTTCTGGATGTTATGTTTTGTCTCCTCAATAGTTGTCAGCCTATTATCGAGGTGGGGGTGCTCCATCTGCTGCTCATGATAGCCCATGGGCTGGTCATGGTAGCCATAGACAGAGAAGGATATACGTCTTCCCTGATGGCCAATCGAGACTTCTTCATATGGCTGCTACTGATAGTAGTCAAAGTTGGCATCCTGCCATTGCACACTTGAGCCCTAATGCTAGGAGCTCTCAGCGTGCTAAGGCATGGGCTGCTTCCAACTAGCATGCTCGGGCTAGTACATGTGGGAAGATTCCCACCCAGCATGCTCAGGCTGGTGCAAGCGGGAAGAACTCAGCTGGTCCCAACCTACATAGCTGGTCAAGGTAGTGAAAGGTCCTTGTTTGGTTTTGGTAATTGAGTGACAACCTTAGGTGGACTAATGTGTTTAAGTGAGATACACATGTGATTAGTCCATAGGTACATGTGTGTGAGCAACATATGTCATGATGGTGATGATGGCTCAAAGATGTTGCAAAGCTCACACATGTGATGATGAAAGAGCTTATTGCACATGAGACATGACATGGAGTCATGTAATCAAGATAGAGAAGATCAAGACATGACTTGGCTTGATGGACCGGTTGCAAGAGTGAAGGGCAAGTCACAGGCTTTGGAGCGATGGACCACATAGCAGTGAAGCTTAAGCAAGACTTGGTGCCGATGGTCGAAGGCAATGGTGAAAAGCAAGTGAAGTCAAGATCGATGAACCAATATGGTCACGTGATGATATGAAGTGGATCATATCATTTGGTGATTGATTGGTGCATGTGTTGCATCAACAATTGAGGAGATGGAATGGAATGCGGAAGGCAAAGGTATAACCTAGGGCATTTCATTTCACCAGTCCTAGGTGTGTAGAGAAGTTTATGACCTGGTTTAGGATAGATGGCCATACTATCAAGAGGGGCAAACTTATTTGCATATCGGTCATCTAGTGCCACTCAAGTGATCTAACTTTGCATCATCGCTAGGATCGAGTGACATGGCAAGTTGAGTGGCTAATCCTTTGAAAAATGATTGTGAAAATGCTAACACACATACACATGGTGGTGTACACTTGATGGTGTTGGCACATTTACAAAAGAGAAGAAGTTGGAGTTGATGAGGATCAACTCGTTGAAGAAAAGGAGGTGAAAGGAGGTCACTATGAGTGACCGGACGTTGGCCTCGGTAGGACCAGCACGTCCGGTCACTGGCAGTAGTTGGGCATGGTCTCAGTTATGTGACCAGACACTGCATGGTAAAAGTGACTTGATGCGCATGGGCTACATCTAGTCAGTGATGACCTACGCTGACATCTTAGCATGAGGAGCAATAGTGACACATGGCAGGAAGTGAAGCACCAAACTTAGGTGCTGAATCCGATCATGACCAACCTGACACATCCGGTCTCAATATAGTGGCTTGGGGATCTCTCTGGAAACAACTAGACTCTGGCTGATCTACATCCGATCATGCAAGAGCGGACACGTCCGGGCGCAAAATAGAGGCTCGGGGAGCTCTCTGGAAATGACTGGACTCAAGCGTTGTAGCGCCTGGTCATCCTTGCTATGCTACATCCGGTCGTCGTATGACCGTTGCCGTGTGAAGTTACCATTGAGATCGAGTGGCTCTAGTAGAATGCAGAGCGACACATGGATGGTGTAGCGTGACTGGACGCTGGCAGGGTGCATTTGGTCAATCTGGCCAGCATGCCCGGTCAGCCCAAAAAACACCCAGTGAATGGGTAATAGCTATTTTAGCCCATGGGGCTATAAATAGAATTGTTGGTCAGCCTTTGGCCGATAGCTTAGTAGAGCTAGGCACACTAGAGCCTTGGTGGCTTATGTGGTAGTGCTTGGGAGCCCTCCATCTCATATATGCTTGATAGTGATCATCCAATTGTGTGAGAGAGTGATTCAAGTGCGATTGCATCGTGAGGTTGCATCGAGTGGCACTAGATAATCGAGTTGCAAGCTAGTGGTGCTTGTTACTCTTGGAGGTTGCCACCTCCTAGATGGATTGGTGGTGGTCTCCGTCGAAGCCCGCAAGAAGCTTGTGTGGTGCTTCGAAGAAGAGTTTTGTCAGGGGCATTGTGCTTGCCCCCGCGGGAGCCACGAAGAGCAACTCTAGTTGAGCGTGTCTTTGAGCCACCCTCACTTTTGGGGGAGGTTCTTGCTATGCCCGACATGCGGGCTTGGTGGGTGATGCCAATTAGCCATCGAACCACCAAGTGAGCGGTCGACACAATGGGGGCGTAGCATGTTGGCAAGCACATGAACCTCGGGAGAAAATTCACCGTGTCAACATTGTTCTTCCCGTTGGTTTGCAATCCCCTTACATAAGCTTGTAATTACTTTCACATACATTGTGCTTGTGTAGTTGCTCTTATAATCAGTTAGCTTGTGTAGCTTGCTAGTTACCTTCTTGCTTGTGTAGCATAGAAGTAGGTCTCTTGCGTGGCTAATTTGGTTTGTGTAACCTTGTTAGTCACATTGCTTAGTTTGCGTAGCTAAGTATTTGCGCTCTCTAATTTGGCATTGGTTGCCTTGTTTTTGAGCATTGCTAGTGAGCTTAGGTGGCTTTGTGCTTTTGCTTACTAGCATGTATAGAAGCTCCCTTGTTGTTTGAAGTACTAGGGGCATAGGTTTGTGTGACCTTGCTTCTAGAATTGGTTAGGTGAGCTCTAGCTAGCCCGACACCTCTATTGCCTAATTAGGATCTATATAAGGTGCTTGTGAACTTTGATAGAGGGGTGTAGTCTTGGCTAGACCGATAGTTTTAATTTTGGTTAGCCGGCGCGATCAAGTTTAAGAAAGGATTATTCACCCCCCTCTAGTCTACCATCTAGACCGTACAAGTGGTATCGGAGCGAGGTCTCTCATTTGTGGTCTTTACCGACCTAAGAGGATGGCAAACTTTGGGATAGATGTTGTTTGTGACACACACATTTTTTATGACACACTTTGCACGGTGGAAACATCATATGCTTGGTCATTTCCATGATTTGGGTCCCAAGGCATGGTGGATCATTGTTGTTGGTTTTTCTCATGATGCTTTGGATAAGGACAACCTAACCCAAGCACAAGAGGATTGCTTACAACTTGATATACATGCTCTTTATTATCTAACGTGTGCTTTACATGATGATGTTTTTAGACGTGTGTGGGATTTGGAGAGTGCTCATGATATGTGGATGGCACTCCAAGCCTTCTACGGTGACTCCTCCACAAGTGATGATGGCAAATTCAAGAAGGAGGATGATCACAAGGTGGAGGCACATGAGTGTGTTGAGCATAACCACAATTTTGTGATTGTGGAAGATTGCTCGACCTCATGGTCAAGTGATGATGATGATGATGCTACCACAAAATCACTTGATAAGGTTGATGGTGATGCCTCAAGTGATGCACATTATGATCCTACCCCATGCACACTTGATGATGATGATGGTTCATGCTCGAGCCATGATTGTGATGCTACTACAAGCCCATCCACTACACCATATTGCTTCATGTCACAAGGTGACACTAAGGTATCAAATGCTAATGTGGTTGATCATGTTGATTCATATGATGAGCTTGTTAGTAGACTTGCTAGCATGACCATGTCTTTAGAAAATGAGAAAGCTAAAACATTGAAATTGGAAAATGAAAACTCATTTCTAAAGAACTCATGTGAAGAACATAAGAAATTACTTGATGTTCTTAAATCTTCACATTGTGAGCTAAAATTGAATCATGAGACACTACTTGCATCTCATGAAGAATTATTAGAACAACATGCTTCTCTCATTAAAGTGTTTACAAAGAAACTTAAAAATAATGAGAGCTCATCACATGGATCAAATGATAAATTGCAAAATGTTGCTAACCCTTGTGATGTAGGCAAGAAGCATGTATCCACCTCTTGTGATGATTTATTAGATATGCCATGCTCTTCACATATAGATGCTTGTTCTACTTCTATGTCTTGTGAAACTAACCTTTTGAAGGAGAACAATGAGCTCAAAAATAAAGTGAAGAATTTGAGTAACAAGTTAGAAAGGTGCTACAACTCAAAAGTCACCTTTGAGTACATGTTGAAGACTCAAAGAAACTATGGTGACAAGTGTGGCCTTGGCTTCAAGAAGAAGATGACAAAGGGTGAAAGAAAGAGAGAAAGAAATATGAAGAGGCTACAACAAAGAAAGCTCTCTCATACCATGTGCTACCGGTGTCATGAAGCGGGACACCTTGCAAATGGTTGCCCTAACATTGAGAAGCTCAAGAAGACAAAAGAATAAGAGAGGCTCAATCATGTGAAGTGCTTCAAGTGCCGCACTTGGGGTCATCTTACCTCAATGTGCCCAACCAAGCAATTGGTGAAGCAATTTGAAGAGCCTCAACCAAAGCCATAAGTTGAGCAAGAGAGGACACCTCAAAAGCAAGTCAAGATCTATCATGAAGATGATGGTGACTTGATGATGAAGAAGAAGAAAACAAGAAGGGGTGGAAAGGCAAGGCATCCAATGCATACTCAAGATGCCAAGATGATGAGCAAAACACAAGATGAGAAGAAAGTCTATGCTGACATCAAGTGCTTTAAGTGTGGAAATACGGGACACTTTGCCTCTAAGTGTCCTACCAAGCTTGAGAAGAAGGCTCAAGCAATCCATGAGAGGCAAGGCAATGGGAAGTACCACATGAGCAAGGAAGGGAAGGCTCAATCAAAGAGAAAGTGCTACTCATGCCAGGATAGGGGACACATGGCAAATTCATGTCCCCTAGGTAATAATTCTAAGCCTATTTCAATTGTTGATAATAATGTTCTTAGAAATGATGGTAATGGTACCTCTATGGTTGCTATTGCAAAATATCCTGCTACTCATACCAAGGCTATGCCTAAGTATGTTGCTCCTAACTTGAGAGGACCCAAACTTGTTTGGGTACCATCAAAAAGTGGATGATTGTTTGTAGGTACCATGGCATTGGATACTTAATTCAATTGATTTCTTGTTGATTATCATATGTTGATTCAAGTATTGAAGCTTAATACAATCCTATCACAATGCCAAGCCAAGAATTAGTGAAGTCCAAATATGCTACAACATACAAGTGTCATATTCAAGTTGCGGTGATTATTGGATTATTTGATGGCTTGTAAAAATATTTGAGTCGAAGCTTGCTAGTTGTATGATCATGAGCTAACCAAGGTATATCTCTTGTTGATCATTTCATTTGGGTGCATATGAGTTGATTGAATTGGATAAATATTCAATGTTGCTTGCTATAAGATGATTGAATGGATAATTGCTTAGTAATCAAGTTTGGATTGATTTGTGTTGGATAAATTCATAAGATGACATTTAGTAAGTGGATTGAATGGATTTATGTCTTGTGAAAGTATTCAAACAAGTTGATTTCAAATTTGATTCACATTTGATGAAGTATAGCTCAAGTGATTGAAATCTATCCTATATTGAAAATTTGAGTGAGCTGTGATCTTAGCCATGATTGAGTGATCAAAACTTATTGAATTGGCATAAAAATTGGTGTCCATGCTCTAGACTTATTGTCGATGCAGAAAGTGACCAACACGTAAATATTTATAGTTTTGCCATACGTTGTGATCAAAGGTGGCCTAGTGCCCAATGACACAGGGTTTATACTAGTTCAGGCAACATGCCCTACATCCAGTTTGAGTCAGTCGATGACTTTATTCCTGAGCCTAGGTGCTCCAAGTTTGCAGTCGGGTTACAAACGAGAAGGAGAAAGATGGGGGGTACAAGAGGTCTGGTCGACTCTGGTCAAAAGGGCCAAGAGCGACAGGAGCTTGACTATGAGCTAAGTGCTCAAGCATGTGCTTGAGGTTCGAACTTGGTGGTCCTATGGTTGTGAACTAGTGAACTTGATCGATCTAGTGAAAATGGAATGACTTGTCTAAGCTTGAATCAACTAGGGTTAACCATCTCTATTGGGAGAGAGTGCATCCCCTTTTATAGATGAAGGGGATGGCCATACAAGTGAGAGGGAGAGAGTTCATATGTTTCTAAGTCTTGCTGCTTACGATGATGGGTACAGGACGACTATAGACGCCCACAAGATTGTTGACATCACTGTTGAATGTCAGATGCATGTGGGAGGTTTGTGTCATCTTCTTTGGGCATGGTAGACGTCGGTGCCTGCCATACTGTTGATTCCTAGAGGCATGCAAGGGGTTTTACCATGTTCCTGGTATGGTAAAAGTCAGCACCCATAACACTGTCGATGCATAGAGGCATGTGGGGGGCCTTACCATATGGGAGTTTTAATGGAGCCCACAATACTATAGGGAAAATGTCGGCACCTACAACACTATTTGTGTTAGGGCAGTTGCAGACCACTGTTCCTATAGGTGGATATGGTACAGTCCCTGGCATCATGGTTTGACTTGTGTGCATTACCTCGCTTTCTCTGTTTGTTTACTGGTCCCTTTCGAGCGGACGTCCCTGATCGGTTGGTCCTAGTTGGCTCCGGCCGCGCTAGTCATAGAAGAGCAGTAGGTAGGGTTTCGGCGTACCCCGGTCGGAGATGTGGGGTCAGAGTCGGAGGTAGTGTTTTGTCAGGCCTTCTAGTCGGAGAGACCATTCGAAGGCGGCTGGAGTCAGAGCGAGCGCTTCGATCAGAGAGGTGGGCCGGAGTCAGAAAGTGGGCGCCGTTCCTCCTTGGCCAGGCCTTTCGGTCGGTGATTGTATCGCTCTTCTGGCCTGTCGTTCCGATACTTGGTCTGGCCCATGAGTTGTGCGTTGTTAGCTTGGGCTGAGCCTTTGTTCAAGAAGCCAGTCTATGAGGGACCCTAGGTTTATGAACCTGACAGGAGCCCCCGAGCCCCTGGGTGATTCAGGCAGAATCATCTGGGGGATTTTTGCCTTGACGGCGGGTGCGTGCGAGCGCACCTATAGGTGTAGCCCCTGAGCCCCCGGGTAGTTTGGGTAGAACCGTTTAGGGGGATTTTTGTGTCATCAGCGGGGAAGGTTTTTGTTTCATCAGCGGGTGCACGTGAGTGCACCTGCGGGTGTAGCCCTCGAGCCCCCAAGCGGTTCGGGTTGAACCATCTGGGGGTGTTTGTTTTAGTGGGCGTGTGTGCGTGTTTTTAGTTTCAGATAGATTTGTCAACTAAGGCATCGTTGTGCAGTCAAGTTGGTTAGTTTCGTTAGTTTAGGGATCAGACGGAACAAAGCTCACTGATCCTGGTGTTGGTGCGTGCCATGGGATTGGGCGAGTTAGAGTCATGGATCCTGGTGGGGCGAGTTCAGGGTCACAGACCTAGGTGTTTTGGTGTGTAGTCAAAACATAGCCGGATGGGGCGAGATCAAGGTCACAGAACTAGGTAGTTTTGGAGCGCAGTCAAAGCGTAGCCAGATGGGGCGAGATCAGGGTCACAGACCTAGGTAGTTTTGGAGCACAGTCGAAGCATAGCCGGATGGGGCAAGATCGGGGTCGTAGACAGCGTTTTGTGTCTTGTGCCCCCAAGCCCCGTTGGGCCTTAGTAGGGGTTGGTTTGAGTTGTGTGCGTTACCCCATCCTCGCTTCCTCATAACCGAAGGGGCTGAGTTTTGTCGCTTGTCCCAATCGCTCGGGCTCGAGTGATGCGCTCGATGAGTTCACTAATAGTATGATCGAGTGGAATCCGGGTCCGTTGTTCGTGACGGGGTTAGCATAGCCTGCTTATGACATTCCATTGATCCTTTACCTGCAACCCGACAGATGCCTGGGTTGTTCTGGAGACCGACCCGGGTGGCCTAACGGCCTCCCCTCGATGGAGATTCCATGGGCTTGGAAAGAGGTTCAGGATTAAATGAGAAGGTTAAGATGACCCTGTCTGCCAGACTAGGTGAGGGCTGCATGGGGCTCATCTATGTTTTTCTCCCCTGGCTCTATTGTTGCTCATGTTGAATGAGGCAATTGCCGCTTTGTGACGCAACATGGAGCATTGTGATGCATTTCGCTCCATGTGCGATGCTTAGTTCTCGAGCCCTCGGGCGGTTTAGGGCCCAAATCGTCCGGGAGGCATGGGCGTATGGAATGAATGCGTGTATGGATGTATGAAATGATTATAAAGAAATAGAGGGGGTTGGTAGTGTTTACCTTGATGACTTGAGTGATGGGGTTTGGAGAGCTTCAGTCGGAAACGTCCGACCGGGACCCATGCTCGTCGTTCATGATAGAGTTGGCATGGCCTACATGAGGTGTCCCTTCGCTTCCTACCTGTCTCTTGGTGTGTTTTTCTGAGCCGTTCGATTGGCTTAGGAAGCCCGATGGTCTCTCCCGACGGAGATCCTATTTTGGGTTTTTCCAAGTCCCACCTAGGGATGCGGAGAGCTGCCTATGTGTGGTGACGCTTTGGTTTTTGCACCTGATCATGGGATAGTGGTGGTCTATACCTAGGCCACGTTTTGTTCCACCAGGTGGTGTTCCATCTGACCCGACGTCGTTTCGTCAGCCAGCACGGATCCCATCGGTCAGGGAGTGTCCCATTGTTTCCCATCCGCATTAAATGGGGGAAGGGGGAGAGTTTTTTGCTCTAATTTTTTGCCCCTCTTTGGCCGTCATGTTCCTTCCTTAAATAGGGGGAGGAAGAGGGCTTTCCGTCATAGTCCTTTGCCTGTTCTTCAACTATTGTCTCTCCTCCTCCTCCTTCCTCACTGAGAGTGCTTGTATGCCATGACAGTTCCTAAGTGAGAGAGGGGTGAGCGAGGGGGAGGACTTATAGATTCTTTTGTGAATCTAGAGCGCAATGTCAAGTTGAAGGCTGCCTAGGGTGGTGCTGGCTGTTTTTGCTTGAGAAGGGGTAGCTTCCATCAAAGGGGGAGGCGTGTTGGATTCATCTGTGAGGTCTTCTTCGGGATGGAGCTGTGCATGGACCTTCTCCGGTGGATCTTTGCCGGGCGAGCCTTGTCGGAGGGGGAGTCACTCAGGATCATGCCGGTGGAGGGTTCCACGCCTACAGCTGCTCGGTTGGCCAGTTAATAAAGTTTGATGAGATCTCTTCTAGCCATGGTGGCCATACCCCGGTGGCCGCGTCCCTACCTAGGAGCTGTCTCGACTGCATGAGAAGGTCAGGAGCCCTATGCTCTTCTGCTAAGCATCTATGGGTGTGACGCCCTTGAGGTACCTGTTCTACTCGCCAAAATCAAGGGAGCAAAACAAGGTAGGTCCCTTGAGGTACCCATTGCGCTCGCTGAAGTCGAGGAAGCAGAACCAGGTAGGTCCATTGAGGTGCTCATTGCGCTCACCGAAGTCGGGGGAGCGAAACCGGGCAGGCCCTAGCGGTGGTGGTTATGTCCGGCGGTGTTTAGGCGACATCATCAAGCGGCTGTAGTAGTATTTGGAGTAGTAGTAGAAAATGTAATAGTTGAGTTCATGGGTGAGTCCCCATGTGAATAGTTTTTGTATCAATGAATACATCAGTACCGTTTTTTGATAGGATAACTATTCATTCCTTGTTTTTATCCTAGCATATCTTTTGTTTTTTGTCCTTCCTTTTTCATACCTACCCGTTAGTTCTGTAGGCTGCAGCTTTTTTAAGAGCCTGGGCATGGCCCACGGGGCTCGGCTGCTTGTAACCGTAGGTCATGATGGGGTGCGTTCGGTTAGGAGTAAGAACAAAAGTTACTTAGGGTAATCAAAGGAAAAGGAATGCGCTCCTGTTTGGGGCTGAAGTTGTTTACCATGTGATAGTAAAAAGGAGAGTAAAAATGAGAGGTAGTATTCAGTATTGTACCCTTATGGAGCCCCCAAGCGACCCGGGTTGAAAGTGTTTGGGCTAGGGTGCTTTACAGGGGCAAGTGTTGACTAAAAAGCGGTTAGACCAAATTTAGGGGAAAAACGACATAGTTGTTCAATGTTCCATGTGTTGGTGAGAACGTTGTCATTGTTGTCCTCCAGTCGGTAGGTTTCTAGTCAGATTACTTTGGTCACCGTATAGGGCCCTTCCCATGGTGGAGAGATCTTGTGTTTTTCCTTCGTTGATTGGGTCCTCTAGAGTACGAGATCGCCGACTTCAAGTATCCTCCCTCTGATCTTCCTTTTGTGGTACCTACGGAGGGTTTGTTGGTAGTGAGTGGAGCAGATGATGATCGTCTCATAGGCCTCTTTGAGCAGGTCGACTATGTCTTGTTGAGCCTCCATGGCTCGGTCATGGTCGAAAGCCTTCACTCTTGGGGCACCATGGTCGAGGTCAGAGGGTAGCACTGCCTCAGCTCCATAGGCTAGGAAGAAGGGTGTGAACCCTATGGATCAGTTTGGGGTTGTTCTTAGGCTCTAGAGGATCGTTGGGACCTCTGCAACTCATCGCCCGGTGTATTTGTTGAGTCAGTTGAAGATGCATGACTTAAGTCCTTGGAGGACCATGCCATTGGCACGTTCGACCTGACCGTTAGTTTGTGGATGTCCGACCGAGGCTCAGTCGATCCTGATGCTATATCCATCACTAAAGTCTATGAACTTCTTTTTGGTAAAGTTAGTCCCATGGCCAGTGAAGATACAGTAGGGAACGCCGAACCGGTAGATGATGTTGAGGAAGAATTTGACTGCCTCCTCTGAGCGAATGTTGGTAATGGGTTTGGCCTCTATCCACTTGGTGAACTTGTCGACTACTACGAGTAGGTGAGTGAAGCCGCCTGGCTCTTTTTGAGGGCCCCCACCATGTCGAGGCCCTAGACTACGAATGGCCAGGTGATGGGGATGGTTCGAAGCTCCTGTGCCAGCAAATGGGTTTGCCAAGCATAGAACTGGCATCCTTCACACCTACGAACGACCTCCTCTACATCTCATAGTGTGGTAGGCCAGTAAAAACCTTAGCGAAAGACTTTTTTGACCAGCGACCTTGGGGCTACATGATGTCCGCAAATCCTGGCATGGACTTCGAGGAGGAGCTGCTTCCCCTGGTTGGTGGGGACGCACTTCATGAGTACTCCTGATGGACTCTGTTTGTAGAGTTCATCACCGAGCGCGATGAAGGTCTTGGTGCATCAAGCGATCCATTAAGCTTTAGTCCTTTTGGGTGGGAGAACCTCCTTGAGGAGGTAGGCGAGTAGCGGTGCTCGCTAGTTAGTTTGATCGAGTGCCAATACAGTGACATTTGTGGGTGACATCATCATGGAGGTACTGGGATCGAAGCCCCCAAGCGCTGGCTTGGCATTGGGGTCGAAGCCCCTAGGTGCTGGTCGGGCATCGGGGTGTGTCTGGATTGAACCTTCTAGGATGCGGGCGGATGGCTCATGGATGTCATTGATGAAGACCCCGCTTGGGGATCGATCCTTCCTGGCAGCCAATTTCACAAGAAAATCGGTGACATCGTTGTCCCATCGAGGGACGTGATGTAGCTTGATCCCTTGGAATTTGTCCTTGAGCTTGCACACCTCTTGGCAGTATGCTACCATGAGGGGGCTTTTGTAGGAGGACTCCTTCATGACCTGATCAACGACTAGCTCTGAGTCGCCACGAACGTAGAGTCGCGTTGCATCGAGCTCGATGGCGATGTGTAGTCCGTTGATGAGGGCCTCATACTTCACGGTGTTGTTTGAGGCTAAAAAGTGGAGGCGGATGGCATAGCAGAGCCTACTCCCATCCAAGGAGATTAGAACCACTCTAGCCCCCGAGCTAGGCGCCATTACGGACCTATCAAAGTACATTGTCTAGTACTCGTGGGTGATGTTTGGGGTCGGTAGCTATACCTTTGTCCATTTGGCGACAAAATCTATGAGAGCCTAAGATTTAATGGTTGTACGAGGGATGTGCCTCATGTTGTGGCCCATTAGTTCGAGTGCCCACTTAGAGATCCATCCCACAGCATCGTGGTTATGGATGATGTCCCCGAGTGGGTATGAAGTGACAATCATGACTTCGTAGTCGGTGAAGTAGTGTAGGAGCTTCCGGGTCCCCATCAGCACAGCGTATAGGAGTTTCTACACCTAGGGGTACCAGACCTTGGGGTCGGTGAGTACTTCACCGATGAAGTATACGGGCCGCTAGACCTTAAGTTGGTGTCCTGGCTCCTCCCTTTCGACGACCAGCGCGGCGCTTACCACATGGTTGCTGGCCGCGATGTAGAGGAGAAGGGGTTCTCCTCGTTCAGGAGCGACGAGGATTAGGGCTGATGTCAAGGATGCTTTGAGGCTCTCCAGGGCTTGCTAGGCTTCCTTAGTCCAGAAGAAAGTGTCCGTCTTTTTAAGGAGCTTGTAGAGTGGCATCCGCCATTCGTCGAGCTAGGAGATGAATTGACTCAGGGCAGCCAGATAGCCGATGAGCCTTTGCATGCCCTTGACATTGCATATGGGACCCATGTTGGAGATGGCCATGATTTTTTCAGGGTTGGCCTTGATGCCATGCTCGGACACAATGTATCCTAGCAGGTTCCCCTTTGGAACCCCGAAAACACATTTTTTGGGATTCAGCCTGACGTTGAACCTTTGGAGGTTTGTGAACGTTGCGGCCAAGTTTGCGATCAGGTCATAGGCTTGAGCTATTCTAACCACTATGTCATCAACATAGACGGCGATCATTGGTCTTGTCCGCTCGGTTTGGTCACGCTGATCGAGCGGGTCGATTTGGTCTGTGAAGCATTGCTGCATGCACCTTTGGTAGGTGGCGCCAGCGTTCTTCAAGTCGAATGGCATGGTTATGTAGTAGTACGAACCATACAGGGTGATGAATGAGGTTGCGAGCTGATCAAACTCTTTCATCGTGATCTGGTGATAGCCTGAGTAGGCATCCAGAAAGGAGAGGATCTCGCAACCCGAGGTGGAGTCAACTATCTGGTCTATGCGTGGAAAAGGAAAGTGATCCTTCAGAAATGCTTTGTTGAGGCCAGTATAGTCAATGCACATTCTCCACTTCCTAGTCTTCTTTTTAAGAAGAACGGGATTGGCAAGCCAGTCGAAGTGGAATACCTCTCTGATGAATCCAACTGCCAGGAGTTTGGCGATCTCTTCACCTATGGCCCTACGCCTATCGTCGTCAAAGTGACGCAAGTGCTACTTGGCGGGCTTCGTGCCTGGGATGAGGCGCAGTGCATGCTCGGCAACTCCCCATGGTATGCCCGGCATGTCAGAAGGCTGCCATGCGAAGACATTATGGTTGTCACATAGGAAGTCAACAAGCTCATGTTCCTATTTGGCCAGGAGCTGGGTCTCGATCTAAACTGTCTTGGTTGGGTCAGTGGGGTCAATTCCTAGCGCCTTGTTTTCCTCATGTAGTCGAAAGGCCATCGTGGAGGTTGGTTTGTTGCAGTCTGGGACTGCCAGGATTGATGATTCCCCAAGCCATGGGAACTCAAACGAGTTGATGACCGTAGTGGTGAGCTCGTAGTGCTCGTGGTCGCACATGAAGGCATGCGAGAAGGTGCTGCTCATGGTGATGATGCCGTTTGGTCCTGGCATCTTCAGCTTGAGGTAGGTGTAGTTGGGGATTGCCATTAATTTGGCATAGCATGGCTGCCCCAAGATGACATGGTAGGATCCTAGAAAGTCCACCACTTCGAAGGTGAGAACCTTCGACCAGAAGTTGGCCCGGCTGCCAAATGTGACAGGTAGGTTGATCTATCCGAGTGGGTATGCATGTACTCGTGGGATCACTCTATGGAAGGGAGAGCCCACCAGGTGGAGCTTCGATCGAGGGATGCGCATGGCGTCGAGGGTGTCAACATAGAGGATGTTGAGGCCACTTCCTCTGTCCATTAGTACCTTGGTGAGGCACTTCTTGTGGACAATGGGGTCAACGACGAGTGGGTAGCGTCCTGGTCTCACGACGTGGGAGGGATGGTCCCTCTGATCAAAGGTGATTGGAGATTTCGACCAGCTGAGGAAGGAGGGGACGACCATCTCAGCGGCGCATGCCTCCCTATATCATACCTTCTACTGGTGCTTAGACCAGATGATGTCAGATCCACCGAAGATCATGATGCATTCATCAATGTCAGGGAAACCGTCTCCGTCCTTGCCTGCCATGCCTCCTTTCTTGGTTGCCGCCTCTTTGCCGTCCCCTTCTTTTGGCCTGCCGACCTGTCGTAGGAAACATTTGAGGAGCTGATAGTCCTTGTAGAGGTGTTTGATGGGGTAGGCATGGTTGGTGCACGGGCTATCCATGAGTTTGTTGAAGTGGTCAGGTAGGCCCTGTTGGGGCTGCTTGCCCGTGTGGTCATTTGTGGCAACCAACACGGTGTTGTCCGGTCAGCACCAGTCCTTTTTGTTCTTCTTGCCCCTCTATGTGGAGGGGCCTTCGTCTTGGTCCGTGTGCTTGGCCTTGCCTTTGTCCCAGCCTCCATTCAAGACTGCTCCGACCACTTCCTCACCGAAGGCGTGGTTAGTGGCGACGTCGAGCAGGTCGCGGGTGGTACGGGGCTTCAGGCATCCAAGCTTGTGGATTAGGGACTTGCAGGTCGTCCCGGAGAGGAACGCACTGATGTCCACGTCGATGACATTAGGGAGGGAGTTGCATCATTGGGAGAACCTACGGATGTAGTCCTACAGGGACTCACTGGGCTCCTGCTAGTAGCTCTTGAGGCCCTAGGAGTTCCTAGGGTGGACATATGTCCTATGGAAATTCTCAACAAAGACCCACTTGAGGTCCACCCAGTCACGGATGCTGTCGTGTGGGAGGAATTCAAGCCATGCCCGAACATGTCCCCCCACACAGATGGGGAGATATTGAATGATGAAACAGTCATCATCCACCCCTCCAGCTCGGTAGGCGAGCCAGAAATCTTCAAGCCAAATACCAGGGTTTGTCTCCCCGGTGTACTTGGCGATGTTGGTGGGTGATCGGAAGCGCTATGGGAACGGTGCTCTCCGGATACGCCGATCAAAGGCCCGTAGCCCCGAACCCTCAAGGCTAGGACTCTGGTCGTCTGGTCAGCGACTGCGCCTGGGGCGCATTTCACCGCTCCCCTAGATGGTTAGGTCGGGATCCGTGTCGCCTACTCTTGCCACCGCCCAGTGGACATCATCATCGTGCCAGGCCAGATGCTGGTTGCTAATGCTGCTGCAAGCATCCTGGTGTAGACCAGGCTACTCGTGTACCAGTAGTCGGTGTGGGGTAGGCGCTAGGTCAGACCATGGCGCGGCTGCTGCCACCCGACCCACACCTGGCGGCTATAGCAGTGAGGGGATGGAGCGATCCATCTGGTGCATCCCCATTCCCCCGGTAAGGAGAGAGGGCATGTGTCGGAGTCGTGATGTGGAGCTTTCTGCCTGTTGAACAGCGACGACTTCTACTAGAACCCGATGGTTCCAGTAGACTGCCCGCTCCTGGGGGTCAACGGGCTTGGGAATGCTGCGCAGAAGCATTGCCACAACAGCGATGTTCTGGCCAGCTCAAGCGAATTATGGGAGATCGTTTCCCTCGTTCATGATGTCATGTTGGACCTAGCGGGCGCCACCCGTCGGGCCATGCACATGGGGTGCAATGTGCTATACCGAGCGTGACGGTGTAGGCAACGGCTAGTTCTACCGCCGTTGTCGTAATTCCTCGGTGTGCGCTTGCGCAGACGTGAGGGCCCCTGCACGCTGGTCCGGAGGGGTGTGAGTCTACGTAGATTCCACAACCACTGGCGGCTGTCCCAGAGTGTCCGCCATAGCGCACTCCTAGGATAGATGGTGGCGAGGTGCCACGTCGCCGATGCTAGAGCCATCGCTCTCACCCTCGTCATTCGGGAGTTCATGGAAGGTGGCAGAGGCATAGCTCACCATTCCCACGAATTTGGATGTGAGGGGGGATGGTGCTGGCATACTTTGGAGCCCCTAAGCATATGCATCCATGGGGGACACGAGGCTGTAGGGGAACCAATAGTATGGTGTTCATGGCATGGGCAATACGGTCCCTCCGGATGATCGGTGGGAGATAGTAAATAAAGAGTAAATAACAGTACGCATATTACTTACAGTGGGGTTTGAGCAGAGAGTTTCCTCGGAATGAAGTGCAGATGCCACGTTATTGAAGTCATGCATCCTAGAGTCGATGGAGGGCACCCCTCTGATGGGTGCTGAAATGTGAGCCTCCTTGCGGGGGTGTAGTATGCCGAACCGGTCAGTGATGAAGTCTAGGCTTTCGAAGAGGAAGGCCTGGGATGGCTCAAAGATGGGTGGAACCCACATCCCAATAGGTGAGTGTGCGGGAAACTCTAGTGAGCTGAAGTGAATCGTATCGCCCAAGCCCACCATGGCGAGGGTGGTAGAAAAGTGGTCCATTCGATGACCAAAAAAGTGTTGAACGTACATCATCTTCCCCACAGACGGTGCCAACTGTCGGTGCAAAAAGTGACCAACATGTAAATATTTGTAGTTTTGCCGTATGTTGTGATCGGAGGTGGCCTAGCACTCAATGACACAGGGTTTATACTAGTTTAGGCAATATGCCCTACGTCCAGTTTGAGTCTATCGGTGGCTTTGTTCCTGAGCCCAGGTGCTCGAAGTTTGCAGTGGGGTAACAAACGAGAAGGAGAAAGATGGGGGTACAAGAGGTCCGGTCGGCTCCGGTCAGAAGGGCTGAGAGCAATAGGAGCTCAGCTATGAGCTAAGTGCTCAAGCGTGTGCTTGAGGTTTGAACCTAGTGGTCCTATGGTTGTGAACTAGTGAACTTGATCAATCTAGTGAAAATGGAATGACTTGTCTGAGCTTGAATCAACTGGGGTTAACCGTCTCTATTGGGAGAGAGTGCATCCCCTTTTATAGATGAAGGGGATGGCCTTACAAGTGAGAGAAGAGAGTTCGTATGTTTCTAAGTCTTGCTACCTATGACGGTGGGTACATGACAACTGTAGATGCCCACAACACTGTTGATGTCACTATTGAATGTCAGATGCATGTGGGAGGTTTGTGTCATCTTCTTTGGGCGCGGTAGATGTTGGTGCCTGCCATATTGTTGATTCCTAGAGGCATGTAAGGGGTTTTACCATGTTCTCGGTATGGTAAAAGCCGACGCCCACAACACTGTCGATGCCCAGAGGCATGTGGGGGGCCTTACCGTATGGTAGTTTTAATGGCACCCACAATACTGTAGGGAAAATGTCAGCGCCTACAACACTATTTGTGTCAGGGCGGTTGTGGAGCACTATTCCTGCAGGTGGACAGGGTACGGTCACTGACATCGTGGTTTGACTTATGCGCCTTACCTCGCTTTCTCCATTTCTTTCCTGGTCCCTTCCGAGCGGGCATCCCCGGTCGGTTGGTCCTAGTTGGCTCCAGCCGCGCTAGTCACAGAAGAGCAGTGGGTAGGGTTTCGGCATACCCTGGTCGGAGACGTGGGGTTAGAGTCAGAGGTTGTGTTTTGCTAGGCCTTCCGGTCGAAGAGGCCTTTCGGAGGCGACTGGAGTCGGAGCGAGCGCTCCGGTCGGAGATGTGGGCTGGAGTCGGAAAGTGGGCGCCATTCCTCCTTGGCCAGGCCTTTCGGTCGGTGATTGGATCACCCTTCTGGCCTGTCATTCCGATACTTGGGCCGACCCATGAGTTATGCATTGTCAGCTTGGGCCGAGCCTTTGTTCAGGAAGCCGGTCTACGAGGGACCCCATGTTTATGAACCTAACACTAATAGTATAATGTTCTGTACAAATTTCATGAGAATTGGATAAGAGATGCTTTGGTTTTGTAGTGGATCTAGTCAGCTATAGTGCAGCAGTTTTTAGCATGTAACAATAGTGGATGAATTGTAATATGGTAGCAATCTAAAAGTCAAATGAAGCTCAAATTTTTAGAGCTACTAGATAACTTAGTGAATCACATCTCTACCTAATTTCATGGTATTTGGTTAGGTACTTTGGGAGATATGCATTTTTCTTTGAAGAGTACAGAATCTGCCAGAAAAGTGATAATTATTGAATTTATTTGGAGTCATTTTGATTGAAAGGTCCTCAAGTTGAAACATGTTTATAAGTAACTAAGGCACCTAAGTTTGGTTTTTAGATGATCTAGAAGCATGATAAGAAAAGAGTACAAGGCCATTTGATTATGGAAGTGTACTTGGCACACATTTGGTACTCAAATTGGAAGATCAAGATCAAACTAAAGATGGAGATGAAATTTAAGTTTTAAGTGATGATTGGAAATCATTTGGAAGAAAGAAAAAGACTTAAAGACGGATTTAAGGTTACTCATCAAGTTAAGTCCATCACTTGGATCAATCAACAAATTCATTTCAAGTGAGTGTCAAGAATGATTCTTGGAGAGAGGTCACTTCTCCCTAAGTGTAGGGGCTTGCCGCCTATGTGTAGGTAAACCAAGTGTGGTACTTGGAAGGCTAACATGAAAGTGGTGATCCGAGGGACATTTGAGATGCTTAGTTGAAGCAATCAAAAGGGTTGATCAAGGAAAGCAAGCAACACCCAAAAAGAGAGCTAGTAATGGCAATTCAAGTGGTATTCCAAATAGTTCTCTCATGCAAGCATTGATCAAAAGATGAAGCAAGCTAACCATAACAAGATAGTGCACTTGATCATAAGTGGTATTCATTTCATATGGGTGAAGAATGGAATTCAAAATGGTATCTATTGGTCTTCACCAAGCTTATAATTGGACTTCACATTGCTATTGGAGTAATGAATTGGAATCTATGTGACTATCCTCTACTCCAACATAGCAAAGGTATCATTGTAATGTGCATGATCATTTCATCCCTTACTAGTATGCGATTAGTGCATATAGTATATGCTTCATAGGATCATGCATAACAAATGCAATGTTCAAATTCATAGCCTATGACTATTGCTTGAAATGATTAGTTGATCTAGTGGTTAGTATATGAATTTGTTCATGAGCTAGTGAACCCAAGTACTTGATTTAATTTGGATTTCTAACAAGTGACAAGTACAACATTAGCAAGATAACCCTTATTAGAGGTGTGAAGAAGCCTATCATTGGTTCAAACCGAACTTGGAAGCTTAGGCAAATCAATTAGTTCAAGTCAACTTAGAAGCTCATGATAAGTAAAAAGAGTACAAGCACATGACAACAATGCAAATGGATATCTAGTTTGTTTGTTTCAAGTGGTATCTAGACTCAAGTATTTCATCAAGAATTCACAAGTGATGTCTAGATCAACTCACAAGTGATGTCCTATAAGTGGTACTCATGAATATAGCAAAGGTTCAAGAAATGGTTTTTATTGATAAATCCAATAAGTGGTTCCATACTAGAAAATTCTTTCAAGAGGTATCACATCTACACGTGGTATCAATCATGCAAAATGATGGTTCCACAAGTGATCCTCAACTTTAAGTGATCATCAAATGAAGAATGCATCCCTCACCTACAAGAGCTCAAGTTTATCAAATGGATGACCCATGCTATGACATAGGGGGAGGTGTCCCACAAATTGGTATCAACAAAGATCCTATGTGTGGTATCTCAAGAAGCTATACAAGTGGTGTTATTCCAACAATCAAGTGATGTCCATAAAAAATGCAAGATTCAAGCCTCAACCATCTACCCCAAATGCAAACCTTTTGCATCAATGAGAAGCACACCTTTTATGGAAATTGATGACAAAGGGGGAGAGATTGTACAAAGATATGAAAGCTTTGGGAGAGATTGAGACAAAGAAGTAGAGATCAGACATGGACATGGACAAAGAGGGAGCAACATTGAGGAATTAAGAAGGATCAAAATTAGAAGCACACAAGTAGGGGGAGCAAGCTCATGAACTTTGATTGATTGCATTTGATATGTGCATATTCATGTGCTTGCTTGCATTGCATAAGCTTTTAAAATGCATGCTTGTGTGGTGTATGCTAGTTGTAGAATTTGAATGATGTTTTGATAACTAGCATACATAGGATGGTAGCTAGACTCATATTTTTACACGTGATACTAGAACCTTGCTTATAATGTTGATCTCATGGGGTTTCTACTGTTTTTGTTGTCTAGCTACTCATGATGCTAAGGATGTTGTTAAAAGTGCAACTCCAATTGGTATCATGCTTTAAAGGTTATTCTATACACCTTAGCATCACTTAGTAGTGATAACACTCCCACAAATTTCATATTTATGTGTGCAAACTTGAAACCAAATCATTTGAGCACACATGTAGGGGGAGCTATCACTACCAAGTTGGGTTTTATGATGTTTATCTAAATCTTAACATAGAGCTTAAATGTTGGATAAGTGGCATAAAATCCAAATCAAGTTGGCAATTTACACTTGTGTGAAGTGCTAGCTTGAAATGAGCTTAATTTCCATATCTTTGTAGACTTGTCATCAATTACCAAAAAGGGGGAGATTGAAAGGTCCTTGTTTGGTTTTGGTAATTGAGTGACAACCTTAGGTGGACTAACGTGTTTAAGTGAGATACACAGGTGATTAGTCCATATGTATATGTGTGTGAGCAACATATGTCATGACGGTGATGATGGCTCAAAGATGTTGCAAAGCTCACACATGTGATGATGAAGGAGCTTATTGCACATGAGACATGACATGGAGTCATGTGATCAAGATGGAGAAGATCAAGACATGACTTGGCTTGATGGACCGGTTGCAAGCGTGAAGGGCAAGTCGAAGGCTTTGGAGTGATGGACCGCGTAGCGGTGAAGCAAGACTTGGCGCTGATGGACGATGGCAACGGTGAAGAGCAAGTAGAGTCAAGATCGATGAACCAATATGATCATGTGATGATATGAAGTGGATCATATCATTGTTGATCGTGTTGGTGCATGTGTTGCATCGACATTGAAGGAGATGGAATGGAATGCGCAAGGCAAAGGTATAACCTAGGGCATTTCATTTCACCGGTCATAGGTGTGTAGAGAAGTTTATGACCGGGTTTAGGATAGATGGCCGTACTATCAAGAGGGGCAAACTTGTTTGCATATCGGTCATCTAGTGCCACTCGAGTGATCTAACTTTGCATCATCGCTAGGATCGAGTGGCATGGCAAGTTGAGTGGCTAATCCTTTGAAAATGATTGTGAAAATGCTAACACACATACACATGGTGGTGTTCACTTTATGGTGTTGGCACATTTACAAAAGAGAAGAAGTTGGAGTTGATGAGGATCAACTTGGTGAAGAAAAGGATGCGAAAGGAGGTCACTGTGAGTGACCAGACGATGGCCTCGGTAGGACCGGCGCATCCAGTCAGTGGCAGCAGTTGGGTGCGGTCTCGGTCATGTGACCAGACACTGCATGGTAAAAGTGACTGATGCATAGGGGCTACGTCCGGTTTGTGATGACATACGCTGATGTCTTGGCACGAGGAGCAGCAGTGACACATGGCAGGCGGTGAAGGACCAAACTTAGGTGCTGCGTCCGATCACAACCAACATGACAAGTCTAGTCGCAATATAGAGGCTCGGGGAGCTCTCTAGAAATGATTGGACTCTACTAATTGCATGTGTAACACCCTAGGTGTTTTGCTTCTACTAATTGCATTTCATTTCATAAACATGTGCATCATCTGTCTCATCATGCCTTTGTTACTGAAACATGCATATGCAACATTTTCCAATTGTGTATGTTTCATACTTGAGTGTTGTGAATAGTAATGGTGTAACATGTGAATGCAACCTGAGTTTCTCATACCTTGAAACATGGCAACATGGTAGTAATGTGACAAGTATAGAATGACAACAAAGTCATGCAACATGTGAAACATTGCATTGCAACATATGAGTGAATTGCTTGTTTTAGTTGCTTTATCACATGTGATCATTAGAAGTTGTATAACAATTTTGTAAAATGGTTGATCATGGTCTATTACACCTTAACTACACTTAGGTTACTTGTTGGGACATTGTTCATGTAGATCAAAATGACCAAAATGCCCTCAAGTGAAGGTTTGACTAGAATTGACCCTGGGAGTGTCACTGTTTGACTGATTTAAAAGACCAACTTAGAAACCTTGCATGGCTTTACACTCTTTACAAAAGTTTTAGCTAATTTATTAAGGAACAAAAGTTGTTTTATGGCCAACTCATGAAAATGTGTGGAACATGGTCAAACATGGCCCACAAGTCAGATTTCCATGCTGAATTCACACTTAGAATTTTTCTAAGACTTTTTGGCGATTTTCAGTTTTGAGTATCCCTGTTTGGAGGCTTGTATCTTCCAATCCAACCTGAATTAGTCCAAGCTCCAATTAACAAAGTTGTTGTACTCACTTGGATCTTTAATTTTGTTAACTACACCATGAACCAGATCGCCACCGTTTGGGAGTTATAGATCATCAAAAGTACGCTGTCAGTCGGTTGTTGGATCACTGAATCGATGTATCAGGCGAGCTACAGTGATCTCCGTTTCAGAAAACACCCGACGCGTGGGGGACGCGCATCGACGGTCGCCTGACCGCGCAGGCCACACGCCGTGGCTGGCCTGACGCCGCTGCCGATGTCCTCCACTTGAAGCCGCACGCCTG
This sequence comes from Miscanthus floridulus, assembly GCF_019320115.1. Classification (NCBI taxonomy): domain Eukaryota; kingdom Viridiplantae; phylum Streptophyta; class Magnoliopsida; order Poales; family Poaceae; genus Miscanthus; species Miscanthus floridulus. The sequence continues at coordinate 43,189,987 of NC_089583.1, read as the reverse complement.
CCTGACCTGCTCGCCATCCCATTTTCATTTCTCCGCTCGCCACAGCAAGCGCAGCCGCAAGCAGCCGCTCCGCCATTGCCGCTCCTGCTTTGCCGTCGCCGAGCTTGAGCGCCACTAGGAAAACGCGCGCTATGTCTTCACCGTAGCTCCGCGGTGTTCCTCGCGACCTTCTCCACCACTTAGCCAGGCCATTGGCGCTTGGGTAAGGTCGCTGTGACCATTTTGACACCGCTGCGCCATGGCCACGGCGGTGACCTCACCGTGGCCAGCACGGCACCATTCCCCTCCTCCTTTCTTAGCTCATGTTTAGTCTTCTCCATCACGTGTAGATGCTTGAGTGTAAAGGCTACCACCAATGCCGGTCCAGCCACGCCGGGACACGGCTGAGCGCCGCCGTGCGCCATGGCCGAGTCGCCGAGCTCCGTGGCCAGAGCACTTAAGGACCGCTAGAGCTTCGGATTTGTAGGACAATCGATGCGTGGGAACTTGGGGAGCACGCCGGTGCTAGCCAATTCGCTAGAGGAGTCGCCGTCGGCGAGTTCCACCGTCGCCGAGGCCGCCTCCCCTGTTTCTCTCCCTGACGCGCGGGTCCTGGCTGTCAGCCGCCGAGGCTTAGGCGAGAGCCTGGCTGGGCTATGCCGCATCTTGGGCCGCGCCAGTGCGCTTCACGGGCCGTTGTTCCTTCGGGCCGACCCAACTATGGCTGTGACTTGTTTCCTTATTTTGTTTTGCTTTATTATTTCACAGATTTGTGTTGATATTCAAAAATATGTATTTCCTAGTATATAGATCCAAATGTTATGGTTCTAATTTTGTTGAGTTCCTAGTATTGTCTAGTATTTAATAAAAATATTATATGAGCACATGTTTTAGAAATTCTGGATAAATTAAATAGGACATTGAAATGTGTTTTTGGATACATGCAAACTTGTTTGAATTTTATCTTGAGTTTCTGTTGTCCAAAAATTACGAAATTTTGTGGGTAATCTATTATTGCTTAGTAGAATCTCCGGTTAAAATTTCAGAGCTAGTGCATCTATACTTTTTGAGTTATAGAATTTCTTTTTATCAATGGATGGATCTTGTGTGAATTTTCATAATTTTTCTATAGATCCAGTATAGGTAAAATTTGGTGAGTAAGGTTCTTATGCTAGAATGATGCTAGGAAAAATGTGAAATCTATTGGTTGACACTTTTCATTAGGGTTTCCTAATTATGCTAAAAATAGGCATGCCACCTGTTATTTTGGATACAACAAGTTCTGCTTGCTCAATGGCTTTGAAATTTTTATGGTAGTCTATGTGAAGCATGAGATAGTTACTGTAATTTTTGTAGATTTTTATGAATAGTTTTACTATATATTGCTTAAATCACCTAATTAACTAAATAAATTGGAAAAGGATATTAAATAATTTATTTAGAAGTTGGCACTATAATTTCTGATGTTTCTTAGGTATGAAAAACAAGTTGGTAAACTTGGCTTGGTCAAATTATGCTTTTGCATCATCATTAAATAATTAAGCTAGTAACCCTGTTATTTCTGGAACAGATTCTAGGTTTACTAGAAATTGATTTGGTTAACATAAGAATCGTGCATTGCTGTTTACAATTGAATTGTAGAGAATTTCATAAGCTTTCCAGAATGTCCTCATACAAGTCATTTGGAATTGTAGAACTTTAGTTGTGATTGAATTAAGGGACTACTTGTATGCATATGAAACTTTAAATGTTAAATTATGTATACCTTTACTATTTCTAAGTTGTGGTAATGTTCCTAGGTGTTAGGTCTTTAACTGAAGATGAGCATCTTTATCTTAGGTTATGCAAGTTAGGTAAGTTGATCTTGTTCTTCAAGTTAAATTAGATACATGCTTAAAGTGATTTGAATAGGGCTAGTCTTACTCGGTAAACGAGTGTCCAGTGATGTTTTCGGTAAACACTTACTGTGATTCATTCATCATGAGCATCATGTCATTCCTTATGCATCCATGATATTTATCTTGTGCATCGGCATGCAATAGGTGTACCGGAAGGAGTGACACTGCTGGAATTCGAGGAACCGAGCGAGCAGCAACAGCCGACACCGGAGATTTAGGAGGAGCAGCCTTCAGGAGAAGTGCCAGACGAGGTCACCGTTGAGTGCCCGGATCACCATCCTTACAACTTTGTGAAAGGCAAGCCCTAGAGCATATTAAGCATCCTAATTTCCGAACTACAGTTACAATATTATTATTACATATATTGTTGCATTAAGTTTAGGCATTGGATGCAAACACTTGCTGCATTGGTTACCCATTCCTTGTCCATATATTGTTACCCTGAATCCTATGTAGCTCAGGCTCGTGTAGTGCTTAGCCCTACTTAAACACAGTAGAAGTCAGGTAATTTCCTGTCACCTACGAGATATAGGAAGATACATGTGGCACGGTTGGCTATATTTGCTATCATGGAAAAGAACCAGTCTTAATTTGAAATGAAGACCAGACAGAGGCTTGCCGGTTTGCAGTGACTCCGTCTGCGTTGCTTAAGGACTGATTCTTGGAGCCTTTCCTATTCATGTTGAACGCATGCCTCTCTCTTAGTTGGCCGGGTCTAAAGACCGACCGCAAAGCCTCAACTCAGACCGGGAGTCGATAAGTATAAAGTATGCCTCGGAAGGGAGCCATAGGCGTGAGTCCAAGGGCAGGTGATTTAAAAGTCCTGATCGTCCTGGCAGAAGGGTAATCCCTGAGAGCGCTGGCACTGATCGAACCCGCGAATTTGGTTCCTGAGTTGTACCAAAGGTAACCCACAGCTACCCTTGCTAAGTATGCTAGGGTGAGAGTTAGGAATACCCCCTTAGCTGAGTTGTAATTCGATTCGAGTCGCCGTCTCTCCCGGTTAGTGAGAACTTGACGGGCTTATCTCCAATATAGATACACTAAATAACATAATGGTTCAGAAATAATGATATGATGTTGACAGCCTTATTATACCTGCTATGGTTAATATTGTTTGCTCCTAATAAGTGAGTGCTCTAGTATAGGTGCTAATCTAGTGGACAGGTAAATAATGATAAGCTTGATGCTAAGTTTAAATTGGTTACTATAATCATAAGCTCTTTTATGCAACTGTGTCCAGCTAGCCCACCTAAAAAGCCTTGCATGATCCTTGATGTCTTTTATTTCTGGTTTTGACGGGTAAGTCTAGCTGAGTACCTTCTCGTACTCAGGGTTTATCTCTCACCTATTGCAGATGACCAGTTCTACTTTGGTTGCTGCAAGTACTGCCTTCTCCCAGCTGGGGATGAAGACTAGACCGTTGGGCACGGTCTCTACTAGTTCTCGTACCTAATAATGCTTTTGTGGGACATGACTCAGCCTTGGCAATGTATTTGAAAACTATGATGTTTTGTATTAAACTATGTTGCTTTCGCACACTCAAACTTGGTTTGTAATATTCTATTTAAACTCTGATGGATGTAATCCGAATGCTTATTATGAAATGTTGTAATGGATGATGTGTTGTGTCGAATCACTACGATCTTGGTTTGTATGTCGAGAGTTGGTTGAAATCCTTCGTGATTTCCGGACTACCGGGATTATGGGAGCTTAAGTATAGGAATTTGATCGCTTCGATGATTGTTTTTGTACTTACATTCTTATGATTTGGTCGGTTCTGTTACAGCTGGCATTAGAGCAAGATTCGACACTAAACATGTCATTTGTGTATTTAAAACAAAAGTATTTATGAAAATCCTAAATTAAACACTAAGTATTGCCAGTGGTCATATCCCTTATGCCCAAATAAGGACTCTTAGGTGGCTTATTAAAGTACTAACTTGGGGTTCCTGCTTGTTCTGTTTCATCGTCCATACGGCGTGCTATTGTATGGATGCCATCCACTTGGGTGGTAATGTATGGATCAAAATACCTCTACGTTCTGGTAAGTGGGAGTTGTGAGAGCATGACCGTCCAACCGTCGGTCTAGGGGAGAGTAGTTGTGGTTGCTCGCATACTTGCATGCTCAATCATGTATCTATGAGAGTACTTAAAAGTGGGTATCTCTGACGGGTAGCTGTGATACTAGAGTATATGCATCAGGGGATGCATGTATGAAAGTATTTAGTACTGCTTGCTTTTTATGCTTTTGGGAAATTACTGGGCTGAAATGAAATTTTCTGCAGGTACACTAACAACATATTGTTGTAGATCGATTAGCTACCGTATACGAGAGAATGTATGTATGCCACCGTATATTTCGCTAGCCTTTAAATTTTTCTAGGTTTGTGAGGACGTACGGATTGTGCATGCATCATGTTCAAGCATACATGGCATTTCTGCATTATTCCCTCCTTTAAAATATGTTTGTCCCAACTAATTAAATTTCGTATCCCTTAAATGATTCTCCCCTTATGTTGCAACTTTTTGCTACAGATGGTGTGCATGAAATGCACTGCTCGCAAGTCCGCTGGAGGCAGGGCACCTCATCACCGTTTAGCTCCTCATGAGCCTCGTCCTGAGCCTACTGAGGCGGAAAGGCTGAGGGCAGAGCTGGCCCGAGTGACTGCTGAGAGGAATGCGGCTCAGCACCGTTTGGAGCAAGTAACACAGGAAAGGGACCAAGAGACCCTTGAGGTTTAGAGGTTGACAGTTGCTCACCGCAACTATGAACGCATGTTGATTCACGTGATGAACCAACAGAATGAAGCCTGGCACGAAGAGAATGTGTTGAGAGCGCGATAGATGGAGCTAGAGTAGTAGTTGGCAGTTGCCGAGGAGTACAATGACAATCTCCATGAGGAGGTTCACCTGTTACACAATCAGCTTCACCCTCTCCTGCCCCCTGATGTTGAGAATGACAATGAGGATGAGATGGGCTCTAGTGTCATCATGGCTGAAGGTGATGATGACATGGAGGTCAATGGACCTAAGGACGTTCCACCTGATGAGGAGGAAGATGAGGAGTTAGAGCCTGCTAGTGATGAAGATGGAGGAGAGATCTTCGACACTGACTTCGAGGATGATGCGTAGTTTAGCTTACTACTTAGCTAATGCGCTAGAGCTAGTCTTTTGTTGATCCTCATGCATGAACAAGTAGCTTTGTATCAAGTTAATTGTTGGATGTAATATCGAACCCTATGTTACCCTTGATGTAAGTTTGGAACCACTATGGCTGGGATGTAACCTATCGAACATATTATGCTCCATGTATGTGAGCTTTTGATGAAATTCGTCTTTGCGGTCAATGGATCTCGATTGTTGGTTAAATTCATCGCATTTATGTGTCAATTGACGCGCTTGATGAGTTGTGTGATTGTGATGAATGATTGTGCCTCTGTTGATTATATAAATGTATTCTCTCCAACGGACTCAGTTTGGCATAATTATACAATTCATCTACAAAAGTTTCCACATCGTTAGTGCTCATTGGCTATACCTTTTGTAGATGGCTTATAACCTTCGTCGCGGTCGTAGCATGGGAGATGAGGAACAACCACCTCCTCCACCGCCCACACCAGCTGAGCTAATGCAGACGGTCGTGGAAAGTTAGCGCATGCTAGCTAAGGCTATGTGCCAGATGGCTAACTGTGAGGATCGGCATGTCTGCCAGGGACCCAAGCCAAACCAGTACAGTAGCTTTAAGGACTTCATGGACACAAAGCCTCCTATCTTTCGTGAGGCAGAAGAACCATTACAAGCTAATGAATGGTTGAGCACGATAGAGCAAAGGTTTGGATTGCTCCATTTGACTGAAGGCATGAAGGCTTTGTATGTAGGACACCAGCTCCAAGGCCCTACAGGCATCTGGTGGACCCATCACAGGACCACCTTCCCTGCTAACATTGAGATCATTTGGAACTAGTTCTAGGCAGCCTTCAGGGGACACTTTATCTCTCCTAGTCTCATGGACATTAAGCATACCGAGTTTATGAAGCTAACCCAAGGCAACAAGAGTCTTAATGAATACCTCTAGGCATTTAACAACCTGGCGAGGTATGCTCCTGAGTTCATTGATACTGATGCCAAGAGAATAGCTAGCTTCAAGAGGGGACTTTCCCCTAAACTGATGAAGTCTATGGGTAACTACAAGTGTGTCACCTTCAATGAGTTTATCAGTGATACCCTAACCCAGGAGAACAATGACAAGATTTATGCTGCTTCCAAGAACCGTAAGAGAAACTTTGAAGCTGGTGCTTCTCAGTCTAAGGCTCCAATGGTATCCAAGACCTAGTACTGTCCACCCAATGCTAATGTCCGGTACCGCCCACCTTAGAAGAAGAATCAAGCTAAAACTAGTTTCCGCAAGGGGTACACAATTTCCTTGCCAAAGAACACCTCTGGGCAGGGTAGCTCCAATGCCCCACCAACAAACAGGCTGTGCTGGAACTGTAACTAGCCTGGTCATTGGGCAAATAAGTGTCCCTATCCTTCCAAGCAGAATGCTCAAGGAAATGTCCATCAGGGGCGTGTTCACTACACTACAGTGGAGGAAATTCCTGCTGGTGAAGTGGTCACCGCCGGTAAGTTCCTTGTTAATGATCACCCTGTAGTTGTGCTCTTTGATTCGGGTGCTTTGCATTCCTTTATGAGTTCTACTTTTGCATCTATGCATAAGATGAATGTGATTACAATTGTCAAGGGTGGTTATTGTATTAGTGCTGCTGGAAATAATATCCTGATTAACCAAGTAGTTAAAGATGTAAAGATTGAGATTGGGGATCGAGAGTTCCGTATGGATCTTGTAGTTCTACCGGGGGTAGGAATTGATATAATCCTAGGAATGAAGTGGATGAACGGGAATGGAGTGTTAATCGATACCTCAACCCATGTGGTAATGTTGAGGGATCCTATGGATAAGAAATGTTTTCTAGTGCAGTTACCTCGTGATATCTCTATCCACAATACGGCCAATGCTACCCTAGCCAAAGCCATTGAGGATCTACCGGTTGTCTGTGAGTTTCTAGATGTCTTCCCTGATGACTTGCCTGGATTACCTCTGAACCGTGATGCAGAATTCAAGATAGAACTCATTCTGGGTACGGCTCCTATTTCTCGAAGGCCCTATAGAATGCCACCCAATGAGTTGGCTGAGCTGAAGAGTCAGTTGAATGAGCTATTGAAGAAAGGTTTGATCTGGCCTAGTTCTTCTCCTTGGGGTTGTCCCGCTATATTTGTGAAGAAGAAGGACGAATCTTTGCGCATGTGCGTGGATTATCGCCCTCTTAATGTTGTGACTATCAAGAACAAATACCCTCTTCCTCGCATCGATATTCTGTTTGATCAGCTCTCCAAAGCTAAGGTATTCTCCAAGATTGATTTGAGGTCTGGCTACCATCAGATCAAAATTCGTCCTGAAGATATACCAAAGACATCTTTCTCTACTCGTTATGGCTTGTTCGAATACCTCGTCATGTCATTTGGGTTGACAAATGCTCCGGCACACTTTATGTACCTGATGAATTCTGTATTCATGCCGGAATTGGACAAATTTGTCATCGTGTTCATTGATGATATCCTGGTATATTCTTAGAATGTAGAAGAGCATGCTGAACATCTGAGAATTGTTTTAACTCAGTTGCGTGACAACCAGCTTTATGCTAAGTTCAGCAAGTGCGAATTCTGGTTGAACAAGATACCTTTTCTAGGTCATGTGTTATCTGGTGATGGAATTTTGGTTGACCCTACTAAGGTGCAAGAAGTCCTTGAGTGGAAGGCACCTACTACGGTCACTGAAGTCTGAAGTTTCCTAGGTTTGGCTGGCTATTATTATCGCTTTATCCCAGATTTCTTAAAGATCACCAAGCCCATGACTCGACTACTTCAAAAGAATGAGAAGTTTGTGTAGACTCTGAAGTGTGAAGAGGCTTTCCACACTTTGCGGACCTTACTAACCTCTGCTCCTATATTGGCACAACCTGACATCGAGAAGCCTTTTGATGTCTACTGTGAAGCATGTGGCACCGGTTTGGGGTGTGTTCTTATGTAGGAGGGCTGAGTAATTCCTTATGCTTCATGCTAGCTTCAAAAGCATGAAGTCAACTATCCTACCCATGACTTAGAGCTAGCCGCAGTTGTTCATGCCCTGAAGATTTGGAGACATTACTTGCTGGGTAATGTGTGCAACATCTATACTGACCATAAAAGCCTCAAGTACATCTTTACTCAACCTAAGTTGAACATGCATCAATGGCGATGGTTAGAATTGATCAAAGACTACAACCTTCAAGTGCACTACCATCCTGGTAAGGCAAATGTGGTTGCTGATGCCTTAAGCAGAAAGGCCCATTGCAATTCCTTAGTTAGTGAAGACTTTCATCTAGCACACCTCCTTCATCCTGCAGTACTCCACAATATCACTGTGGATTGCTCTCTTAGAAGTCGAATTATCGAACTCCAGAAGACTGATGTGGGTGTGTTTCACATCAAGTGGAAGATGAAAGAGAAAGAGACCAAGCACTTTAGGGTCAATGACAAGGGAATTCTCTGGTTTAATGATAGGTTGGTGGTACCCAAAGACAAAGAACTTAGAAATCAAATTATGGCTGAAGCCCATTCTTCTAAATTGTCCATCCATCCTGGTAGCAGTAAAATGTATCAAGATCTCAAGCTATATTATTGGTGGAGCAAGATGAAGCAAGAAATCATAGCTTACATGGCAAGGTGTGATAACTATTGTAGAGTCAAGGCTATTCACATAAGGCCCAGATTATTGCAGCCACTCTCTATTCTTGGCTGGAAGTGGGAAGAAATTAGCATGGATTTTATTGTTGGATTACCCACTACCAAAAAGGGTTGTGATTCCATCTGGGTTATCGTAGATCGTCTAACTAAATTTGCTCACTTTATTCCAGTCAAGTCTACCTATCACCCTCACAATTATGCTAAGATTTATTTTCAACAAGTGGTACGTCTCCATGGTGTACCCAAATCCATTGTTTCTGATCGAGGACTGCAATTCACGGCTTGCTTTTGGGAGTGCTTACATCAGAATCTTGGCACTCATCTAATCCGCAGTTCTGCCTATCATCCGCAAACATCAGGACAGACTGAGCGTGTTAATCAAATTCTTGAAGACATGCTTAGAGCTTGTCTTATCTCTTGCAAAGGCTCTTGGGAGGACTGGTTACCTCTCGCTGAATTCTCTTATAACAACAGTTATCAAGAGAGTATCAAAATGGCTCCTTTTGAAGCTCTTTATGGCCGCAAGTGTAGAACTCCTTTGAACTGGGTGGAACCTGGGGAAAGAAGATTCTATGGTATTGACTTTGTAAAAGAAGCCGAAGAGCAAGTCTGAACTATATAGAAGAATATGACTGTCGCACAGGCTAGACAAAAGAGCTATGCTGACAAGAGAAGAAAACCTATTGAGTTTGAAGTAGGTGATCATGTTTATTTGAAGGTATCCCCTATGAAAGGAGTCAAGCATTTTGGAATTAAAAGGAAGCTTGAGCCTCGATATGTTGGACCCTACTGCATTATTGAGAAAAGTGGAAGAGTAGCATATAAGCTCGATCTACCACGTGAAATGGGAGCTATATTCCTGGTATTCCATGTGTCCCAGCTGAAGAAGTGTCTTCGTATTCCCGAGGAAAGAATAGCAACAAGGAAAGTCAACTTGAAATCTGATCTTTCTTATGAGGAGAAGCCCGTGCAAGTTCTGGATACTCAAGAAAGAGTGACTCATACATGAGTGGTTAAGTTATACAAGGTAGTTTGGAGTAATCATAGTGAACGGGATGCAACATGGGAGCGGGAAGATTATTTAAAAGAAAATCATCCAACTTTTTATACTAAATGGTACGCTTTCCAAATCTCGGGATGAGATTTTTCTAAGGGGGAGGGCTGTAACACCCTAGGTGTTTGGCTTCTACTAATTGCATTTCATTTCATAAACATGTGCATCATCTGTCTCATCATGCCTTTGTTACTGAAACATGCATATGCAACATTTTCCAATTGTGTATGTTTCATACTTGAGTGTTGTGAATAGTAATGGTGTAACATGTGAATGCAACCTGAGTTTCTCATACCTTGAAACATGGCAACATGGTAGTAATGTGACAAGTATAGAATGACAACAAAGTCATGCAACATGTGAAACATTGCATTGCAACATATGAGTGAATTGCTTGTTTTAGTTGCTTTATCACATGTGATCATTAGAAGTGGTATGACAATTTTGTAAAATGGTTGATCATGGTCTATTACACCTTAACTACACTTAGGTTACTTGTTGGGACATTGTTCATGTAGATCAAAATGACCAAAATGCCCTCAAGTGAAGGTTTGACTAGAATTGACCCTAGGAGTGTCACTGTTTGACTGATTTAAAAGACCAACTTAGAAACCTTGCATGGCTTTACACTCTTTACAAAAGTTGTAGCTAATTTATTAAGGAACAAAAGTTGTTTTATGGCCAACTCATGAAAATGTGTGGAACATGGTTAAACATGGCCCACAAGTCAGATTTCCATGCTGAATTCACACTTAGAATTTTTCTAAGTCTTTTTGGCGATTTTCAGTTTCGAGTATCCCTGTTTGGAGGCTTGTATCTTCCAATCCAACCCGAATTAGTCCAAGCTTACTCACTTGGATCTTTAATTTTGTTAACAACACCATGAACCAGATCGCCACCGTTTGGGAGTTATAGATCATCAAAAGTACGCTGTCAGTCTGTCATTGGATCACTGAATCGATGTATCAGGCGAGCTATAGTGATCTCTATTTTAGAAAACACCCGATGCGTGGGGGACGTGCGTCGCCGGTCGCCTGACCGCGCAGGCCACGCGCCGTGGCTGGCCTGACGCCGCTGCTGGTGTCCTCCACTTGAAGCCGCACGCCTGCCTGACCTACTCGCTATCCCATTTTCATTTCTCTGCTCACCACAGCAAGCGCAGCCGCAAGCAACCGCTCCGCCATTGCTGCTCCTGCTTCACCATCACCGAGCTCGAGCGCCGCTAGGAAAACGCGCGCTACGTCTTCACCGTAGCTCCGCGGTGTTCCTCGCGACCTTCTCCACCACTTAGCTGGGCCATTGGCGCTTGGGTAAGGTCGCTGTGACCATTCTAACACCGCTGCACCATGGCCGCACCGGTGACCTCACCGTGGCCAGCATGGCACCGTTCCCCTCATCCTTTCTTAGCTCGTGTTTAGTCTTCTCCATCACATGTAGATGCTTGAGTGTAAAGGCTACTACCAATGCCGGTCCAGCCACGCCAGGACACGCCCGAGCGCCGCCATGCGCCATGGCCGAGTCGCCGAGCTCCATGGCCGGAGCACTTAAGGACTGCTAGAGCTTCAGATTTGTAGGACAATCGACGCGTGGGAACTTGGGGAGCACGCCGGTGCTGTCCAATTCACCGGAGGAGTCACCGTCGGCGAGTTCCACCGTCGCCGAGGCCGCCTCCCCTATTTCTCTCCCTAACGCGCGGGTCCCGGCTGTCAGCCACCGAGGCTCAGGCGAGAGCCTGGCTGGGCTACGCCACATCTTGGGCCATGCCAGTGCGCTTCGCGGGCCGCTGTTCCTTCGGGCTGGCCCAATTGTGGCTGTGACTTGTTTCCTTATTTTGTTTTGCTTTATTATTTCATAGATTTGTGTTGATATTCAAAAATATGTATTTCCTAGTATATAGATCCAAATGTTATGGTTCTAATTTTGTTGAGTTCCTAGTATTGTCTAGTATTTAATAAAAATATTATATGAGCACATGTTTTAGAAATTCTAGATAAATTAAATAGGACTTTGAAATGTGTTTTTGGATACATGCAAACTTGTTTGAATTTTATCTTGATTTTCTGTTGTCCAAAAATTATGAAATTTTGTGGGTAATCTATTATTGCTTAGTAGAATCTCTGGTTAAAATTTCAGAGCTAGTGCATGTATAGTTTTTGAGTTATAGAATTTCTTTTTATCAATGGATGGATCTTGTGTGAATTTTCATAATTTTTCTATAGATCCAGTATAGGTAAAATTTGGTGAGTAAGGTTCTTATGCTAGAGTGATGCTAGGAAAAATGTGAAATCTATTGCTTGACACTTTTCATTAGGGTTTCCTAATTATGCTAAAAATAAGCATGCCACCTGTTATTTTGGATATAGCAAGTTCTGCTTGCTCAATGGCTTTGAAATTTTATGGTAGTCTATGTGAAGCATGAGATAGTTACTGTAATTTTTGTAGATTTTTATGAATAGTTTTACTATATATTGCTTAAATCACCTAATTAACTAAATAAATTGGAAAAGAATATTAAATAATTTATTTAGAAGTTGGCACTATAATTTCTGATGTTGCTTAGGTATGAAAAACATGTTGGTAAACTTGTCTTGGTCAAATTATGCTTTTGCATCATCATTAAATAATTAAGCTAGTAACCCTGTTATTTCTGGAATGGATTCTAGGTTTACTAGAAATTGATTTGGTTAACATAAGAATCATGCTTTGCTGTTTACAATTGAATTGTAGAGAATTTCATAAGCTTTCCAAAATGTCCTCATACAAGTCATTTGGAATTGTAGAACTTTAGTTGTGATTGAATTAAGGGACTACTTGTATGCATATGAAACTTTAAATGTTAAATTATGTATACCTTTACTATTTCTAAGTTGTGGTAATGTTCCTAGGTGTTAGGCCTTTAACTGAAGATGAGCATCTTTATCTTAGGTTATGCAAGTTAGGTAAGTTGATCTTGTTCTTCAAGTTAAATTAGATACATGCTTAAAGTGATTTGAATAGGGCTAGTCTTACTCGGTAAATGAGTGTCCAGTGATGTTTTCGGTAAACACTTACTATGATTCATTCATCATGAGCACATGTCATTCCTTATGCATCCATGATATTTATCTTGTGCATCGGCATGCAATAGGTGTACCGGAAGGAGTGACACTACTGGAATTCGAGGAACCGAGCGAGCAGTAGTAGCCGACACCGAAGATTCAGGAGGAGCAGCCTTCAGGAGAAGTGCCAGACGAGGTCACCGTTGAGTGCCCGGATCACCATCCTTGCAACTTTGTGAAAGGCAAGCCCCGGAGCATATTAAGCATCCTAATTTCTAAACTGCAGTTACAGTATTATTATTACATATATTGTTGCATTAAGTTTAGGTGTTGGATGCAAACACTTGCTGCATTAGTTACCCATTCCTTGTCCATATATTGTTACCCTGAATCCTATGTAGCTCAGGCTCGTGTTGTGCTTAGCCCTGCTTAAACACGGTAGAAGTCAGGTGATTTCCTGTCACCTACGAGATATAGGAAGATACATGTGGCACGGTTGGCTATATTTGCTATCGTGGAAAAGAACCAGTCTTAATTTGAAATGAAGATCGGACAGAGGCTTGCCGGTTTGCAGTGACTCCATCTACATCGCTTAAGGACTGATTCTTGGAGCCTTTCCTGTTCATGTTGAATGCATGCCTCTCTCTTAGTTGGCCGGGTCTGGAGACCGACCGCAAAGCCGAGTAGCTCAACTCAGGCTGGGAGTCGATAAGTATAAAGTACGCCTCGGAAGGGAGCCATAGGCGTGAGTCCAAGGGCAGGTGATTTAAAAGTCCTAATCGTCCTGGCAGAAGGGTAATCCCTGAGAGCGCTGGCGCTGATCAAACTCGCGAATTTGGTTCCTGAGTTGTACCAAAGGTAACCCATGGCTACCCTTGCTAAGTATGCCAGGGTGAGAGTTAGGAATACCCCCTCAGCTGAGTTGTAATTCGATTCGAGTCACCGTCTCTCCCGGTTAGTGAGAACTTGATGGGCTTATCTCCAATATAGATACACTAAATAACATAATGGTTTAGAAATAATGATATGATGTTGACAACCTTATTATACCTGCTATGGTTAATATTGTTTGCTCCTAATAAGTGAGTGCTCTAGTACAGGTGCTAATCTAGTGGACAGGTAAATAATGATAAGCTTGATGCTAAGTTTAAATTGGTTACTATAATCATACGCTCTTTTATGCAACTGTGTCCAGCTAGCCCACCTGAAAAGCCTTGCATGATCCTTGATGTCTTTTATTTCTAGTTTTGATGGGTAAGTCTAGCTGAGTACCTTCTCGTACTCAGGGTTTATCTCCCACCTGTTGCAGATGACCAGTTCTACTTTGGTTGCTACAAGTACTGCCTTCTCCTGGCTGGGGATGAAGACTAGACCGTTGGGCGCGGTCTCTACTAGTTCTCATACCTGATAATGCTTTTGTGGGACATGACTCAGCCTTGGCAATGTATTTGAAAACTATGATGTTTTGTATTAAACTATGTTGCTTCCGCACACTCAAACTTGGTTTGTAATATTCTATTTAAACTCTGATGGATGTAATCCGAATGCTTATTATGAAATGTTGTAATGGATGATGTGTTGTGTCGAATCACTACGATCTTGGTTTGTATGTCGAGAGTTGGTTGAAATCCTTCGTGATTTCTGGACTACCGGGATTATGGGAGCTTAGGTACAAGAATTTGATCACTTCGGTGATTGTTTTTGTACTTACGTTCTTATGATTTGGTCGGTTCTCTTACAGCATGTAGACCAAGGTTTTGGTCAGGTAACGAGACTTCATTTGTATAATCCATATACATCATGACAAGCTTCCTATTTTTACCCTTTTTTAATATGTTTGCTTGGTTAAAATATTCATAATCAATAAACCAACAAGGAATGCCATCGATGTATGCAATTCCAAAAGACCCAAATTTTTAGCTATGCGGGTGACCAAAGAAGTACACCCAACATCTCCCTTCAGATCAGGAATATCTTTCCATTGTCTCATCATAAACTAGATTGGTGAAACCTTTCTTCTTTTGACCATGGCATAGAGCAGTTTAAGTTCGTCATTCCTAACAGTGCGAAAATCATTCCTAGGAAAAAGAGAAACACCTAGCTATTTATGCATGAATCGCAAATTAGGGTGATGAATTTCATTGGTACGGGGATGGTAGTAAGTAAGTTCTTTAGATATTTCTCTCCAAAATTTCATTCTATCAAAGTCTTGTATAGCAGTGTCCACATCAATCACACATTGTGCATGAAATCCTAGAAGTTCACTAAACTATTTCTATGGGATAGAAAAATCTTTTCTGAAAAGTCTAAATGATACTTTCGAATCAGTGGGTTTCAAGGTGCATAAAAATTCAGTAGTCAAAAGTTTAGACCCTGGCTCATTAATTTCTCAAACATCCTCCCATCCTATAGCCTTAAAAATGAGTTCCAATTCAGTGTTCATACCTGTGGCTTGCAATAGGGCTGGATCATAAGCGAGAGTGAGGATGAACCTCTAGGTCTTTAGCTTCTTGTAGATGTGCTTCTCTTGCAAGAGAATGTTTCTCTCCATGGGTGCTAAATGGGATGATGCTCCAGCAGCAGGAGATGGAGGATCAACCTCCATGTTGGTGCTTGCCCAGGATGACGAACTTCTCGTTGAGTAGAAAGACACCACACGCTTGAGCTTTCCGACGATCTTGCTCATTTTCCTGCAAAATAGACAAAGGACAACACAACTCATGGAACAGGATTAGGAAAATAAAAATGTTAGCGGTTAGTCGTCCAAAAGTCAGTCGTCCAGAGGGTTAGTCGTCCGAGATTGCCTAATGATTTTTTCTAATCAATATTTTGGCATGACTTCCACCCTAATTCTTTTTAATTTTCTCTCTTGATTTGGACAGCATTACCACTCTTAAACCCTCTCTTTCTTGCTCAAATTTTAACAGCACCTCTCTCTCTCTTACTCAAAATTTTAGCAACACTTTCACTCTCAACTTTCTTACCCTTTTCTCTCACTCCAAAACTACTTCTACCAAGAGAATTGTAAACTACGAGATTTGGAATTGGAAATTCGAACTTGGGAAGCTGGATTGTAGTGTGAGTGAGTGAGTTGAGCAGCTAGGAGGGGGGTATTTATAGGAGGGAGAGCAGCAGACCGGCTGTCCAAGTGGTGGGGCCAGTCGGCCCCACATCATGGCCATTTGGCCTCTCCTTCCTTCTAATGACCTCTTGCTTCGTGGTTAAGCAAAATATCTACTCCTTTGGTGCTCTTTCGGTGGAGATACAACCAGGATGGCTGGTGGAGAGATGATGGAGGTGAAAGTGGTGGTTGAATGAAGATAGAAGTGGTAGATAGTGGTTATGGAGGTGATGGTGGTGGGTCCCCAAGTGTTTGTGGGTCCTGGTTCTCGTATTTCTTCCATATATTCATATATATATATATATGCAATGAAAATATTTTACAAAAACTATGAAATATAAGAAGATGAATGAGGGTTTTTTTAAAAAAAATTACACCTCCATGGTAAATATTTCTTACAAGGTTTTTACGCTTCATAAAAATTATTTACATGTGTCGGTGTTTCATACAAGCACCGGCAAGTAAATTTATAGTGATGCGCGTTAGGCTCGGATGGTGCGCTAAAGGACACAAGATTTATACTGGTTCGGGCCGAATGTCCCTACGTCCAGTCTGTTGCTGCTCGTGTTATTAGCACTGAAAAACGGTTCGTAGTAGGGGGTACAAACGGTCGAGAGAGGGACTGGTCCCAAGTCTCTGATGGAAGGGTCGAAAGGATGCCAAGAGCTTGGTAGCAGCTTGACTATGTGTGATGTGTGTTGTGTTGTCAAGAGTCGGTCCATTCATTGAAGGAAGCACATCCCATTTTATAGATGAAGGGGATGGCTTTACAAGTGAGAGGGCTCGAATGCGTACGCTACCTAGCCTTGTTGTTCATGTCTACCAAGCCTTGTTGTCCATTCCGGTGGGTGCAAAAGGATGATAAATGCCTACAATACTATCGATGCCACTGTAGAATGTCAGGATGGCTACAGAGTACTACCCCGCACAGGGTATGGACTCTGGTATAGTGGTTTTGACTTATGAGTCATGCCTTGCCTTTCTCTGCACGTCTTCTGGTTCCCTCCGAATGGGGAGCCCCCGGTTGGATGGCTCCAGTCGGCCCTCAGTGCGCCGGTCGGAGAAGAGCAGTGAGCAGGCTTCCTACGAGCCCTGGTCGTGGGGTCGGAGTCACAGGGTCGGAGTAGGAAGCAGTGCTGTGGGCAAAGCCTTTTGATCGGAGGGGGTGTCCGGAGGCTAAAGCAAATACTCCGATCTGGTGGACCCAAGGGGCCATGAAGCGGGTGCCGCTCCCTTGGGACCATATCGTGGTGATAGCATATCCATCATTTGTGGAGGACGCGAGTCTTTTTTTGGACCATAGTGGTTGTCGTATGTCTACATTGGCTTCCGTGCCCGAGGGCTGAAGGCGGTGCCCACAACTTTGTAGGGTGAAGAGCATGCGCCCACAACACTATTCAGGCTCTGCTATGCCTGGAAGGGTCTAAAGCACCCATCCCATTGTTCCCTAGCAGTACTTTGCCTATCGGGGCACAGGGTATGGACTCTGGTTCAGTGGTTTTGACTTATGAGCCATGCCTTGCCTTTCTCCGCACGTCTTCTAGTTCCCTCTGAATGGGGAGCCTCAGGTCAGATGGCTCCAGTCGGCACTCAGTGCACCAGTCAGAGAAGAGCGGTGAGCAGGCTTCTCGTGAGCCCCGGTCGCGGGGTCAGAGCAGGAAGCAGTGCTGTGGGCGTCCATCGGGCGAGACCGAGCCCGTCCCTTGAGAATCGGGCAAGGCAGAACCAAGCTCCCATCATTCGGGCAAGAAACGTAGCGGCGCCCTTGTCCGTCTAGAAGTTTTTAATCTTCGATGGTTATTGGTTCCACCTCCTGGGGTACCCCGGTGTTAGGTCCCTAACAGTAGCCCCCAAGCCCCTAGGTGATTCGGACAGAATCGTCTGGGGGGTGTTTTCAATTTTGTCGGAGTTAATTCGCTAGAGGTTGCGTGCGAGCGCACCTGATGGGTGTAGCCCTCGAGCCCCTGCATGACTCGAGTAGAGTTGCCCGGGGGTAGTATCGGACCCTTCGCGGGTAAGGCTGAAGAACTTGGTTTTTTGTCGATGGGATATTTTTAAGGGAGTTGTGGTATTCCGTTTGTGGGAATTTTACTCAGTGCCAACCTAGCTGGGTCCTGACTATGGATTGAGGCCCTGTTAATGGTTGAGGATCTATCGGCGAGGGTGAAGCTAGACAAGGAGGAAACCGCCAGGCTTCGAAAGGAGCGGGATGAGCTACTACAGAAGGATGCCATGGCCAGTGAGCGGGCCAGCGAGCTCCTGGTAGAGCTAGAGACAGAGCGAGATCTCAAGCTTAAGGCTGAGGAGAGGTTCACGGCGTTGCAGCAGAGGGCGGACCGGGCCATCCGGGAGCACGATGAGGCACGTGGGGTGGCCAACTCCCTCTGGGCGGATCTTGGGGATGCGGTGAGCCAGAGGTTGGACATTGAGAATGTTGTTACTAGGTTAGAGAAGGAGCTTGCCAAGGTGTGAGGGATCCTCCGGATCGAAAGCGACGAGCACGATCTTCTACAAACTGCCATCACTGCGGTTACCGATGCCCTAGAGGTGGCGCAGCTAGAAGGATCCAGCTCACTTGCAGCTCGTGCCGCGGGAATCATGGCACGGGTAGGCCAACTTGAGGAGGACGCCTTCCATGCTGGGATCACCCAAGCCTTTGCTGTCGCCCATTCCCATTATGATCAAGAGGTCAACCTAAAAGTAATGAGTCATGGTTTTGCACCTGTTTATGATGACGATGAGCTGGACAAGATGGAAAAGGCAGTGGCTCCCCTCGCGCGGAACTTGGCAGACCAGCTAAAACAAAGAGGTTCTCCCTTCGTGGAAGTAGTTAGCTTGATAAACACTTATTTGTAATATGTGAACAAGTGTCAGTATTTTTGTGTCTTGGAAATGGTTTCGTAAGTCTCATTTCGTTTGTTTTGATTTACCTTCTCTTTTTGCGATGAAAAAGATTTAGACAATCGACCCTTCGATTGTGCTGGTGAGCAAAATTACCATAGCTGTCTGGGCATAGGCCTTTTGCGGTCTTACCAGTCTATTCCACCAAACCTTGCCACTGGTCTTGATGCGAAGAGGAGGTCAAATGTAATATTTTCTCAAAAAGAAAAGAAAGGAGGTTCCCATACCTTTATCAAAGGAGGTTCCCATACCTTTATCAGCCCCCAAGTGAGATCTGACCCCTTGCAGTTGCTGGGGTCGGATGTTACTAGAGACTAGAGCGAGAGAGGCAAACTTACGTTTGTATTTACTCGTACCCCTTACCTTAGGACTTTGATGATTGCTGCGTGACCGTGTGTTATGAGCTTGCTAACGGGGATGCTCGGATGGAATCCGATCCCGTTTGCTTCGTGATAGGGTCGGCAAAGCCCTCGGGTGGCGTTCCACTACTCCTTGGCCTGCCTTCCAACAGATTCCCCCTTAATGGGGTTTCTATGGGCTCGGCTAGAGGCTAGATTTGAACAAGAAGGTTGAGATGACCCTATTCACCTTAATGCGGGTCGGGCAAAGGCCGTTGAGGCTCATCTGTGTTTTCTCCCCTAGCTCTTGTTCGATGCGAAGCAGCCCCGGACCCTTTGCTGGTCAGCCATCAAACCTTGGTCTCTCGATCTTGGATCGAGTGGCTCGAGCCCCCGAGCCCTTGAGGGTCTGCTAGGGGTCGGCCATGTTTTCACGCGCTACCTCGTCCTCGGTTTCCATGGTCGGAGGGGCTGAGTTGATGACACTTGCCTCGATGGCTCGAGTGTCACGCTCAATGAGCTCACTAACGGGTATGTTCGTGTGGAATCCGGATCCATCATTCGCTGACGGGGTTGGTAGAGCCCTCATGTGGCATTCCACTAGTTCTGAACCCACCTCTCGGCAGATGCTCGAGCCATTTGTTGGGCTCAGGTGGCCTGTTGACCTCTCCTCGATGGAGATTCTATGGGTCTGGCTCAAGGTTAGAATCGAATGAGAAAGGTCGAGATGTCCCTATCCGCTTCTGAACGGGGTCAGGCAAGGCCGCTGGGGCTCATTTCGGTTTTCCTCCCCTGGCTCTGTTTGACATGAGGCGGCCTCAAGCCCTTCACGGGCTGGCCTTCAAACCCTGGTCAGGCATCACTCATATTGAATGAGGCGGCTACCGCTTCGTGACGCGACACGAAGCATTGAGATGCAAGGGTTTGCATATGCAATGTTTGAATGCATGAATTTAACATATAGTTTAATTGAGATGAAAGCAGGGGTTGGTAACATTACTTTGGTGGTATGAGCTATGGGAAGCTCCTACCAGACATGTCCATGCCAGGTTTGGGTCCGATGTTTGCGATGAGGCTAGCGTAACCTGCATAAGTATCATGATTTTTTGTTTCCTTCTCTCGGTGGCAATCCGAGCCATATGATTGACTTTTAAGTGATCTGTCAGCTTCCCCCCGAAGGGGGCTCTATAGGTGGACCCCTCCAAACTCCTTTTGGGAAGGCAAGAGCTAAGGCAAGTAGTGTGAGGAATTGTGAACGCGATTAACACCATAGCCGTCGGGGCGTAGGGTCTGGTGGTTCGTCCAGTTGTACTCATCGTTGTATTCCCACATGATGTGCTTTTGGTTTCCCAAACATAAGGAGGGGTCAGGCTAAGAGGGTGTTTAAACAAACATGCACCCTTGGTAGCCCCCGAGCAATGTCTGTGCCCCTGCCGTTGCTGGGGTCGAAGGCCCAGTAAAGAATTTAATACTCAAAGTAAGTAAATAGGGGTACTTATTTTTCAATTGGTTGTTCGTTCGTTGTTTTGCCTGGGCCACCCGATCGACCCAGGAGGCCCATTAGACTCCCCTTGATGGGAGGTTCCATCGTTGGGTTGTTCCATGGGCCTACCTGTGGAAGCAGAGAGTTGCCTACAGGTGAGCGTGCCCCGGTTTTTGCGCCCGGGGCGCATTAGTGGCAGGCCATGCCTGGGTGATGTTCTTTCGCCTTTCCACTGCTACTGTGCCCCTTCTTTAAATAGGGAGGGGGAGAGGAGTTCTTGCCCCATTCCTAGCCAGCCTCTGAGCTACCACCACTTCTCCTTCCTTTCCTCCAAATGCGGCGATTCCTGAGTAAGAAAGGGTGATGCGAGGGAGAGAACAACTCATAGGTCTGCTTGTGAATTCAGAGCGCATTGTTGAGCTGGAGGTCGTCCCACGTAGATGAGACGGTGTGAGCCGCCCTTGCTATGGGTGCACCACCGCCACCGATGGAGGTGGGGCACTAGAGGGTGCCGAGCATCGTCGACCTTGCCATCGTTCATTGCGGCCTTCCTTCAGTGGGAAGCGCCTCCTGTCCCAACACCGTTGTCGGGGTTGGAGCTGATGATGATGGCATAGTCCCTGAACGCCCTGGTGGAGGGGCATCGCATTCACCGGCGCGGTGCTCAACATTGCAGATGACGGTGCCTGTGAAGATCCCATGGTGTGGTGGGATGTTGTTGATGGAGAGCGTGGTGCGGCGGCCATAGTAGACGAACTGGCCCATGTACATGCCCGAACGTTGCCGATGGAGAGCTTGGTGCGGCGGCCACAGTAGTACATGTAGTAAAACTGCAAATACTTCTTGATGCCGTATGTGAGTTTCTAGCGGCCCCTTGCCTTTCTCCACATGTCTTCTGGTTCCTTCTGAACGGGGAGCCCCTGGTCGGATGGCTCTAGTCAGCCTTTAGTGCGCCGGTCAGAGAAGAGTGGTGAGCAGGCTTCCCGCGAGCCCCAGTCACAGGGTCAAAGTCACGGGGTCAGAGTAGGAAGTAGCGTTTTGGGTCAAAGAAGCTGATGAGTGGGCGCCTGTTCTTACGGGTAGACCTTCCGATCGATGACTAGACTACCCTTCTGGCCTGCTATGTTTTAGTTTTTTGGGCCGTCCCATGGAATATATGTTGTTTTCCTAGGCCGAGCCTGGGTGTGGAAGCCAGTCCTCGAGGGACCCCGGGTTTATGAACCCGACAGGAGCCCTCGGGTGGTTCGGGCGGAACCAACTGGGGGTTCTTTATGTGATGAAATCATTTTGTAAGTGGTTAATTTGTGCAAAAATGAACAAATTTTCATCTTTTGTTACGGCAAATAGCTTTTTAGCTTCATCTTCTTGGAGAAGAGGTTTCGGTGCCCTCTTCCCGTGACCCAAGTTGTAAGAAACTAGGAGTGCGGGTGAATTAATTCTGATCACGCTGGTGAGCAAAGAGGTTGTAGCCACTGGGGTGTGGGTCTCCCGCAGTCCTACAAGTTGTACTCAGAATTTATTTCCCAAAATCTTAGTCCTTAGGACTTGTTTACGAGAAGAACGGAAAACCTAGATAAAGTTTTCAAAGATAATACAGGAAGTGTTTGCAAGATAAATGTACTTGTACTTGTATCAGCCCCCGAGTGAGGTTCGGCCCCTCACAATTTGCAGGGGTCTGATGTCACTAAAGATCGGGTTTTTGTAAAGACAAAAACTGATAAAAAGAAACATGCATTTGTTTAAGGGTAAAAACGACGTAGCTACTCAATGTTCTAGGCATTGGTGAAGACCTCGCCATTGATGGTTTTCAACTTGTAGGCGCCTGGGCGGAGTACTTTCACGACGACATACGGCCCCTCCTAGGGTGGGGAGAGCTTGTGGCGGTCCTTGTTGCTCTGGACGAGGCGGAGGACAAGGTCCCCGACGTTGAAGGCTTGGTCCCGCACCCGTCGGCTGTGGTACCATCGCAACGCCTACTGGTACTTGGCCGAATGGAGGAGGGTGATGTCATGGGCTTCATCTAGCTGGTCCATGGCATCTTGGTGGGACGCCTTGGCCCCCTATTCATCATATGCCCTGATTCTTGATGCTCCATAGTCAAGGTTCGTTGGGAGAATGGCCTCGGAACCGTAAACCATGAAGAAAGGTATGTAGCCGGTGGCCTGGCTGGGAGTTGTCCTTAGGCTCCAGAGCACCGCTGGGAGCTTGGCGACCCAGCGTGCGCCGAACTTGTTCAATCAGTTGAAGA
Organism: Miscanthus floridulus; assembly: GCF_019320115.1. Classification (NCBI taxonomy): domain Eukaryota; kingdom Viridiplantae; phylum Streptophyta; class Magnoliopsida; order Poales; family Poaceae; genus Miscanthus; species Miscanthus floridulus. The sequence goes on along the minus strand of NC_089583.1, from coordinate 43,167,141 downwards.
TCCTGGGCTTGAGGCCCTATAGGAGCATGCCGTTCGTGCGCTCAACCTGCCCGTTCGTCCAGGGGTGCGCGACGGCCGCCCAATCGATCCGGATGTGCTGTTCATCGCAGAATCAAATGAATTTCCTACCGGTGAACTGCGTGCCATTGTCTGTGATGATGGAGTTTGGTACTCCAAAGCGGTGGATGATGTAGAGGAAGAACAGCACAGCTTGTTCAGATTTGATCGTGGAGATCGGTCGAGCTTCGATCCATTTTGTAAACTTGTCTATGGTGACAAGCAGGTGGGTGAAGCCCCCAGGCACCTTTTTGAGTGGCCCAACCAGGTCGAGCCCCTAGACCACAAAGGGCCATGTGATGGGGATCATCTTGAGCGCCTGGGCCAGGAGGTGAGTCTGCCGAGCGTAGTACTGACACCCTTCGCAGGTGCGTACAATTTGCTCAGCGTCGGCTACTACGGTGGGCTAGAAGAAGCCCTATCAGAATGTGTTTCCAACCAATGTCCTTGGTGCGGCATGGTGACCACAGACCCCACCGTGGATATCGCTTAGCAGAAGTTTTCCCTGTTTGCTAGGGATATAGAGCTATAGGATCCCGGTGTGACTTTGTTTGTAGAGTTCACCTTCTACAAGAACGAAGGACTTGGCATGACGTGCGAGCCATCGGGCTTCCGTCTTGTCTATCGATAGTGTGTCGCAGAGGAGGTAGTCGAGGTAGAGCATTCTCCAGTCATTGGGAGGGTCGGACTCTGCAGTTGTGTCCCCTTCAAGCTCCATGACCTTGGGGTCGGGCGGAGCAGTCGGTGGGTCGGCCCCTGTCGACGAAATATGGTCAGTAGTCTACCTAGGGGTATGCCCAAGGTAGTAGATTGTCGGTGGACAGATGCGCAAGCTACAAACAAGATGGTGACGCAAGACAGACATGAGGTTTTATCTAGGTTCGGACGACATGAAGGCGTAATACCTAGTCCTGCGTCTGATTGTATTGCTGTATGTCAATGAGAGATGTTTTTTAGAGGGGTCCCTTGCCCACCTTATATAGTCCGGGGGGTAGGGTTATAGATCTGGAAACTAATCCTAACCAGTTACAATTGCCATAGGTGGCCGGATAAGGATTCCTATTCTAACCAACCAGGATCTTGCTTGATCTCCAAATCTGCCTTGATTCCTTGCGTGGGATTTCGAACAGATTGGCCGGGCCGCACGTCATCTTCTAGTGGGCTAGACCCCCTAGTCTGGGCTGGCCCAAGCCTAGTCATAAGGGTATAGGGGTTAATACCCCCATAGCTAGTCCCTGAGCACCATGTATTATGCTACGACACGCCATTCGATCTCCTTTGGCTAATGCGATCCGTCTTCATGTCATCTCCAACTGGTTGAAACATTGACCAATCGAATGTTCCAGTATTATGATCAGAATAGAGAGCAGTAGACCACGATTATAGCTGAAGATTCCAGTTGTCCGAAGAATGCATGGTGCTCTAAAGAAAAAAGAAAAAGATTTCTTTCCTTATCAAGTGTGCCCACTTGTATTTCTGAAAAGAAATGTAAGTGACCTTTGGACAATAGTTGTTCTGGCAAACAATCAGAGCATAGGGGTTGATAAAATAAGCACATTCACCACAAGGTGAAGTGTGCCCACTTAGTCCCCGAGCCTAGTAGTAGGTGATGTAGGCACATGGTGCCAGGGTCTAAAAAGAATTTGCACTAAAGTTGAGAATCCAATCGTCGTACAAGCAATACGAGATGCACTGGTAGGTGCATCATACCGATGTAGTCCCTGAGCTTGCTGGAAGGCGAGGTATCAGCCTTGTGGCAAGGTCTAACTAAATGCCTCTCGACTGTATGTGAGTACAAATCACATGTAGCCAAGGAGAGCGGTCTCTGAGCAATGTTCGGAGAGTGGTCGGGGCAGTCCTCGAGCATGAGAGTGGCCGGAACAGTCCCCGAGCACGATAGTGGTCTAGGCAGTCCTCGTGCACGATGGTGGTCTGGACAGTCCCTGAGCACAGTGGTGGTCTAGACAGTCCCCGAGCACGTTGGTGGTCTGGATAGTCCCCGAGCACGAGAAGTGCGGCGAAAAACCATATGCCACTTGTACTATTATTTTGTGTATTTATTTATTTACTTGCTCTATCAGGTCCAATCTGACACGTCTGGTCAAAAAAGTAGATGGGTATAGCACGTCGTACTGCCTTCTTGTCTTTTCAAGCAAACAGTTGCGTGTCACCTGTAAGTAGGTGCGTCAGCATGGGCCCTCTCACACTGGCAACGAAGAGGCGCATACACTGGCAACGAAGAGGCGCATATATTGGCATAGATCTCAAGGCTATGAAAACAACCATCTATGGCACGTGCACACGTCTCCCAAGAATCTTAGGCAAATGAAACGGCATAACTCTTGGGTTAAATATAGTATAGGATAGGTAAGTTACTTTTTACTGCACCCCATTGCCATTCTTAGCCATAGCCTTCTTCTTCCTCTTGCCAACCCTAATACCTCCAAAATCACCACCGATCAATCCTCCACCATTTCCTCGTTCATCAGCAAGGCCAGATTCATGGCAAAAAGTGACGCGCAGAAGAAAGCAGGAGTCATGGTGAAGGAGTGGTGGAAATCAAGAAGCAACGAGCAGACCATTGAAGACCTCGTCACCATGGGGGTACTCCACAATAAGGAGCTCATAGGATGGCATGCGCCAGAGGGCGAGGGGTACCCTGATCCACAACCAAGTGAGATCGTGGTGTTCAAAGACTTCTTTAAGCGGGGATTTGGGGTTCCGGTACATCCTTTTCTTCAGGGGCTCTGTCTTTACTATGAGATTGGGATTTGCAATCTGCATCCCAACTCGATCCTCCTTGTCTCCACTTCCATTCATCTTTGCAAAGCATATGGCGGCTTCCAGCCCCATTTTGATTTTTTCACCATCTTTTCTGTCTGCGGAAGAAAGGAAGTGGTGGCTCGAAGATTGCCGGAGGTGTGTACCTCAACCTCCGTGATGGCATGAAATCCCAGTACCGGCACTACCCATGGAACACGTCGCTTGACGACTGGTACAAGAAATGGTTCTACATCTATGAAGAGCCGAACATGATCACACTGTGCGACGTGGGGTTCATTCCGGAGAAGAGGACAAGCTGGTCTGAGAAGCCTAAGCACCTAGAACAGATTCTAGAAATATTTGGGATGATCCCGTGGAACAAACTGGATGGTCCAAGCATGGTCGAGAGCTTCATCAGCCGACAGATCTAGCCCTGCCAGAGGAGGGTACATCCTGGCTACGAGTACCAAGGTAGCGCAGACCCGACGAGGATGAGGTAGGGGGCGCTTGACAAAAACGAAGTTAGAGCCAGAATTGGAGAGCTATTTAACTTAGCTGATCCAAATTATGTCAGATTAAGTGACATCAAGCACGCTTTCAAGCTCGCCCGACCTCCCCCAAAGGTAACTCATCTTGCCTTATACCCATAGTCTTATATTGTGGTGGAAACTTACTGTGTTCACTCCCATTTGTTTCCCAGATTAATGATTGGGATAGAGCGACAGTGTTTGTGTCGCCACCCCTTGGAGTAGATTGGCCGCAAGGAGCTGACCCAACCACCCAGACCAGCGTCAGGGTCGAGAACGTCGACTGGGCCATGCTTGGAGCTGGAGAGGAGGCAGCGACCAAAGCTACTGGTAAGCGGCCGTCGACCAGCAAGCATCGTCAGGTGAATTTTACTTTGTCGGATGATGACGCAGAGGAGGGAGAGGATGCAGACACCTTTCGACTCATCCCTCGAAAGAGGAGGAGGCAACTGGAGTCGATGGAGCAAGGTGGCTCCTCCGTGCCGGTGGGACCTACATCACCGACCACTGTAGTGCAAAGAACAAGTGGTGGAGGGGTCGAGCACCAAGGCCCAGCGACGGTGCTGGATGTAGAGGGAGACCAGGTGTCACCTGCACATCACGTGGAGCAAGCACGACCAAAGAGACGCGCCTTTGCCACATCATTCCATGCTTCCAACATGTAAGTATTTGTAACCTTGATGTAAGCTAGCAATTTGTATTGAATATGGTTGCCTTTTGAACTTATCTCAGATGTACTAGTTCGACGTCCACCGAAAGTCTGGACCAGCTGGCTGGAAGTTTCATGGTGCCACCAATAAATTTAGAACAGACTGCCCAGCAGCCGGTCACCGAGGAAGCCATAGCAGAAGATCTATTGTTACCTCAGCAAGGGAGCAGTCAGACAACAGTCCCCGAGTAGGTGGTCGAGGGACCAACTGAGCCAGGCATGAGTGCTCCGAGCACTCGACCTACTGAGGGCAACACTTCAGCGTCGTGGGTGATGGAGCAGACTGAGGAGCAACAACCAGAGGTGAGAGCACAACCCACATTCACCGACGCTGAAGCCCGTGGGAAGGCTTTGGTGATCGCAGAAGCTGCTGACGCCGAACCAGCACTGAGACCCGAAGATGAGCCCAAAGAGGATGAAGTGGAGGAGGTCCTGGGCCATCCATAGGACAAGCGACAACATGTGTATGTGTCGCGTTGGTGGAACGACCAATCGGTTGTTCATGAGGAAATCTCGGAGGTCGAAGAGACCAAGAAAGTTGAATGGGCGGCAAAATGGCTGGTGACGGAGGTCCAGGTAGGCTTTGCTTCATCACCTGATCTTGCTGTCTAGTTAGGCTATCTTACTTAGCTATCTGCACACAGGACTTAATGAAGACTGCAAGGTACCGCAAGAAATGCTTTGACCAGATCGAGGGGATCACTGCAAGCAACAAGGAGCTGACGGCGGAGGTGGAACACTTGCGCCACCGACTTGAAGCCGCCAACCATGAGAAGATGGAGCAAGAGTCCTAGAACTAGAACCTGGTCATCTAGCTCAGTAATAAAGAGCAGGAAAGAACAAGTAAGTAGCCACTTTATCACAACGAATACTGACAAGTGTTGTTGCGTTGTTGGTAGTAATAGTTGTAGTGCAGGCTTAGAAGCCGAAGTGGTCCATCTCTGAGAGGAGAACAGTCGTGCGGTCATGGAGTGTGATCGCCTGAAAGAGGACAATAGAAAACCAGCACACGACCAGTCATAGCTCTGAGACCACACGACCAAGATGATAGAGGAACTAAAAAGTAAGTTTTCCAAACCCCTTTGCTCACTTTTGTTGCCTGCCTTATTTTGTCATGGTATGACATTTTAATAGCTTGTGCGGTTTGCAGTTTTAAAAGTCAATGCCAAGAAGCATCTAGAGGCCGTGACAAAAGACCGTGATGGCTGGAAGGCGCAGTGCTAAGAGATCACCAAGGATCAGGACACCTGGAAAAACCAGTGCCAGGAGGTGGCAACGGGCATTTTGCTGGTCCTTAACCTCATCGATCCAGTGCTAACAGAGGACGTGCCAAGGACGCCGTAGCTGGGATTGATCGATAGATGCCGAAAGGCATGGGGATGGTTCTAGGAGTTTGTGAAGGAGGCGGGTGAGTACACAGGTGCACATGTGCTAAGCATGGTACGTGCTCACTACCCCTTGATCAATCTCAAGCGCCTAGAGGCTAGATACCCAAAGGAGGTAGATCTAGACAAGGCTGAGGAGCTACGGATGACCCAGCTGGACTTGTTGGCGAAAATAATTAGTGACATTAACCTGTGTGGAGGTGGGACAACACCTGTATAGGGAACGCCATCAACAAGTCAGCTAGAAGCGCCATCATTTCTAAGCCAACCAGCAAAGCCTGCGGTCTTGACCAGCTAGGCCTCGGTGGGGCCATCTTCTTCAGCTCGATCAATGCTAGAGTCCCTGAGACCCTTGCACAATGTTAGGCCCAGCGAGCAGTAGGTGCCGCGTGCCCCGACTAGCCAATAGTATAGGCTATAGCTGTAGAAGAAGATGTAGTTGTGTTATTGTAAACTTGGACCTTTTTAGGCAAGCTTGTAATAACGTAACTGTATATCAGCATAAGCTTGTTTGTTTTGTAGAAAACGTATTTAAGCTTGGATCTCATGTTGGTGTAACTAAGTGAGAACATGTTAGCGTTTTGTTTAGTTGTAACAGTTTAGTCGAAACGTCATCCTAAAAGGTTTGTATGGCCCTGGTTTGTCTTGTGGTTGGAGTGTGAGGTGCGTAGCTTGTGCACACATAGACACACACAAGTCAAACCAGAGGGGACCTGCCGATCGCCCATAGCGTAGAGAGCAGACCCCATGCACGCGTTGGGAGGAACCAGAGATAGGGCCTGCTCTGAAAACCCGAGAAGGAATGGTGGTTAGTTTTAACTAGTTGAGTTAGAATAGCAATAGACTTCGAAGTGACACATTAGAGTGGTCGGAGAAATCATAATAGCTTTATTGAATTAAATCGAAAGTACAAGAGGAGTACATATCTTTAAGCATAGAAATGCCTAAGCTTGTTGATGTGCCATGAATTGGGTACGTCTGTACCGTCTAGGTGAGCTAACCTATAAGACGTTGGTCGTATAACCTCCTTGATCATGAAGGGCCCTTCCCATGGAGTTGTGAGTTTGTGGACACCAGCCTGATTCATCTTCCACTTTAGGACCAGGTCCCCAACCATGAAGAACCGCTCCTTGACGTTCTTGTTGTAGTACTTGTGCAAAATAGCAAGGTATTTGGCTGTACGTACACAAGAATCGAGCCGCTTCTCTTCTACACTATTCACTTCAAGCTCCCATACTTCATTGGCCTTGTCTTCATCAAAGTTCTCTACCCATGCTGATCTGAAGGCTATATCTGTTGGGAGCACTGCCTCAGCGCCATAAACCACAAAGTATGGTGATACGCCAGTATTGCGACTGGGCTGGGTTCTAAGACCCGAGACCATGGCTGGTAACTCTTTGAGCCATCTTCTGGGAGCTTTGTCATTTTCTCTATACATCCTCTTCTTAAGTGCGTCCAAGATCATACCATTTGCCCACTCGACCTGTCCATTAGCTCTAGGGTGCGCCACCGAGATGTATTTTACTACTATGCTCCTTTCATCGCAGAAGTCCCAAAAAGTGTTCCCGGTGAACTGAGTATCCAGATCAGTGATGATGCTGTTGGGTATGCCGAAGCGGTGGATGACCTGGTCGATGAACGTGACAGCCTTTTCTGAAGATGCCTGGACCAGGGGCATGTACTCTATCCACTTGGAAAATTTGTCGATCAGCACAAAGACGCATGTAAATTTCCCAGGGGCCAGTTTGAAAGGCCCGATCATATCCAGTCCCTAGCATGCGAAGGGCCAAGAGGCTGGTATTGTTTGGATCTTGTGTGCTGGTATGTGGATTCTCTTGGCGAAGAACTAACAACCTTCATAATGGCGGACTAGCTTCTCTACATCGGCTACGGCTGACGGCCAATAGAACCCTGCTCGAAAAGCCTTGCCAACCAGCATTCTTGAGGCCGCGTGGTTGCCACAGGAGCTAGAGTGGATTTGGTCCAGGAGATGTTCACCATCCTCCTAGGTTATACACTTCATCAAGATTTCCTCCTTCGTGTTCTTGCGCCACAATTTGCCATCGACGAGCAGATACTACTTACTGCGATGCATCAGGCATTCATTTTCTGTTCGATTGGTGTAACCACTACCATCTATTAGGTACTTGATGAAAGGTACTCTCCAGTTAGGCTCCTTAGTGGTCAGAGGTTGTTCGGTGGTGTTTAACGCCGAAACCATAGCCACCAACAACTGGTCTAGAGGCTTGTCGACCATAGGATCTTCCTCTTCGATGGAAGGCGTGAGCAGGTCTTGAACAAATACACCATGTGGGACTTTGGCTCGAGATGATCCTAACTTTGACAGCGCATCTGCTGCTTGATTTTTGTCTCAGACCACATGTGTGTACTCGATGCCATAGAACTTGCCTTCTCGCTTTCTGATCAATTTGTAGTATGCATCCATCTTTTTGCTGGTCGTATCCTAGTCCTTGTTGAGTTGGTTGATTACCAGAGCTAAGTCTCCGTAGACATAGAGACGTTTGACACCGATCTCAACCGCAATGCGTAGACCATGTAGGCATGCTTTGTACTCGGTGGCATTATTAGACGCTGGGAAATAAATCCTGAGAACGTATTGGAGCTGCTCCTTGGATGGTGACACGAAAAGGACTCCTGCTCCTGCGCCGTTGATGTTGAGAGAGCCATTGAAGTACATCTTCCAATACTCGTCGGGCCCCTAAGAGGCAGGTGTTCTTAAGTCTGTCCACTCGATGATGAAATCGACAAGTGCCTAAGACTTGATTGTAGTACAGCTTGCAAATTCCAAGGAGAAAGGGCATAGCTCCATTGCCCATTTGACGATACGCCCGTTCGCATCCTTGTTGTGAATGATGTCTCCTAGAGGGTACTCGGTCATGACCACCACATGATATCCGTTGAAGTAATGTTTCAACTTTCAGGATGTTATCAGTATGGCATAGATCAGTTTCTGAATCTATGGGTACCTGGTCTTGGATTCATTGTGTACCTCACTGATGAAATAGATTGGTCATTGTACCTTGTAGACATGGCTGGGCTCATCGTGCTCGACCACCATGGCAGTGGAGACCACTCGATTAGTTGCCGCAATGTAAAGCAGGAGGGTTTCATCTTCTCTAGGAGCAGTGAGGACCAGAGGTGATGTAAGGAATTGTTTTAGCTATGTGAAGGCAGCGTCTGCTTCCTCCGACCACTCAAACTTCTCAGATGCTTTGAGCAGCTTGAAAAATGGTAGTCCTTTTTCGCCTAATCTTGATATGAAATGACTTAGGGCAGCCATGCATCCGGTAAGCTTCTGAACATCCTTCACCTTTTTGGGCGGCTTCATGTCCAAGATAGCTTTGACTTTCTCTGGGTTAGGGCGTATGCCATCGTGACTGACGACGTTGCCAAGCAGTATACCAGAAGGAACACCAAAGATGCACTTCTTTGGGTTTAATTTCCATTGGAATATGTTAAGGGCTGCAAAGGTGTGTTCTAGGTTGTCAACAAGGGTATATGCTTCTTTGGTTTTGACAACTACATCATCAACATAAGCCTCGATGAGGTCATCTTTTATCTCGTCTTTGAGGCAGGCCTGTATGGTGCGTTGGTAGGTAGCCCCAGCATTCTTAAGCCCGAACGACATGGTCGTGTAGCAGTAGGCGCCAAAAGGCGTGATGAAGGATGTCTTGATCTGGTCATCCTTTTTGACAGCGATCTGGTGATAACCAGAGTAGCAATCGAGAAAGGACAGTAGCTCACAACCGGCAGTTGAATCTATGACCTCGTCTATGTGAGGTAAGCCGAAGGGGTCTTTAGGGTAGTGTTTGTTGAGATTAGTGTAATCAACGCACATTCTCCATTCATTATTCTTTTTGCGTACAAGAACCGGGTTGGCTAACCACTCTGGATGATACACTTCTTTAATAAATCCGGCTGCCAAAAGCCATGTAACTTCTATCCTAATAGCCTCCTTTCTATCACGAGCGAACTGTCGTAGCTTTTGCTTGATAGGTTTGGCCTTGCCGTCAACATTTAAGGAGTGCTCGATCAAGTTCTGAGGTACACCGGGCATGTCAGCAGGTTTCCATGCGAACACACTCATGTTGCTCCTTAAGAACCTAACGAGTGCGTCTTCCTATTTAGGATCTAGGTTGGCCCTGATAAGGGTTGTTTTGCTAGGATCACCATCGACCAGCTGGATCGCTTTGTGCTCTTTGGACTTGATGTTCTTGTGTGGGGCCTCGAGCTCTAGGATCTCCAGGCGATCGGCTGGGGTCTTCTTGGCATCGAACATGGTCTTAGCCATGCGAATAGAGAGGTCATGAGCCTTTGCTATTTTGAAGCTGTCATCCTCGCAGGTGTAAGCTACGTACACATTCCCCCTGAGAGTTAGAACCCCCTTCTCAGTAGGCATCTTGAGCACCAAATACCTATAGTGAGGTATGGCCATGAACTTGGTGAGCGCTGGTCGACCAAGGATAGCATGGTAGGTGCCTTCGAAGTTGGCGACCATGAAGTTGATGTAGTCGGTGCGGAAGTGGTCTGGGTACCAAATTGCACAGGTAGCGTGATCTGCCCGAGAGGTGTAGAGCTCTATCCGGGGAGAACACCCTAGAACTGTGCCTCATATGGCTTGAGATCAACCTAGGTTATCTTTAGGGCTGGCAAACTATTCTTGAATAGTATATCAATGGAACTACCACCATCAACTAGCACTCTATCAAACTGAATCTTGTTGATACAAGGATCAAGAACTAGGGGAAAATGCCCTAGCTCAGGTATAGCAGCCCATTGGTCCTTTCTGCTGAAGGAGATCTTGCGGTGAGACCAAGGAGGAAGCCACAGATCGGCGATGAGGTTGTCGGCATTGGCCACATTCAAGTAGGCGTGGGTGAGCAGCTTGCATTCTTGTTTGGTCTCGATGGATACTTTGCCCCAATGATGGTGTGGACGCGATTGGTTGGCTTGATGTACTTATGACCAGGATCTACGTCTTCATCGTCGTTGTCCTCGTTGCGCTGTTCCCCTGCGTCGTTAGGCTTGTCGAATATATCCAGAGCCTGTTGATGTGTGTAGATAGACTTGAGAATGCGGCAATTCTCCTTGGTATGGTTTGACTTGGGATGGAGCTGGCAGGGTCCATTCAATGCTTTGATGTAGTCTTCTTCGTAGTTGCGATGCCCGCCACCTTTTTTTAACGGTGTTGACCTCACCGTCGTTTTCCTGAGCATGCTTTCCCCTATAATCGTCACGGTGATTACGCCGCTGATTACACTGGTCGCGGTGGTCGCAGGAATCGTTGCACTGGTTGCGGCGATCAAAATTGTCGTTCCGACCATGGTTGCCGCGGTAGTCGTTGCGGTGTGGGGGGTGGTCGGAGCGTGGAACCCTTGCTGCTTCTTCGATGATTATCTTTTTAGCATCATCAGCATCCGCATATTTTTTAGCAGTGGCTAGGAGCGCTGTGACTAATTCAGGTCGCTTGCGAAGGAGCTTGTCCCTTAGGGCATCATGGAAGCGGAGACTAGTGATGAAAGCCTCGATTGCCTCGTTGTCAGAGATTGACGGGACCTTGATGCGCAACTCTAAGAAGCGTTGGACGTACTCATGCAGTAGCTCATCTTTGTGATCTCGAATCCACTGCAGATCATATTTGTTGCCGGGTTGCTTGCAAGTAGCAATGAAGTTGTCGATGAATGCTTGCTTGAGCTCTTGCCAAGAATCAAAGTTGTTTGCCAGCAAGCTAACCAGCCATTGGTGGCCTGCATGGCCGACGGCGACTGGGAAGTAATTAGACATGACGTGCTCGTTAGCCATGGCTGATTTGCACGCGGTTTCATAGAGCATGACCCATAATTCGGGGTTCTCCTTGCCGTCGTACTTCTAAAGTTTTTCAAGCTTGAAGTTCTTAGGCCATATGACTTGGCGAAGGTGTGGAGTAAACTGCTTCAAACCCGGAGGGCCGTGGGCAGTACCATATTCCATATGGCGATAGCTTTCGTGGGATGCATGATCGTTGGCTCTTTGATTAATGTGATCACACAGATTGCGTTCTCCGAGGTAATGGCGGAGATCGTTATTGCCATCACAGCGATCCCGGTTGCCACCCTAGTTAACCCTGCGACCGCGGTTATCATGGCGATTATTGCGGTTGTCTTGGCGGTTGTTGTCCTAGTAGTTGCGGCAGTTGTCGTCCCGACCACCATTATGGCCACCGTTTCCACCTTGACGGTTGTCTAATGGGTCATTGTTGCACGAGCCACATTGGTTGGGTGGCTGTGAGTGACTTGAGTACTAGCGGCTATGGCTTGATTCGACTGAGACGGATGGAGCCCGGGCTTGATTTACAATCTCTATGGTCTGGGCCATAGCAGCCATCAGGTAAGCTTGTATATCATCACGAACTGCCTGGGTTTCTAGGGTATTGGGTAGTCATTGCATTGTCACCATAGCAATAGCTACGTTGGTGCTTAGAGTCCTAAAGACCTGCTTGTCCCCCACCCTGTCGAAGGCATTGTTAAGGTCGCGTGGCTGGACCCTTATGTGTCATGCCTCCTCTTCTGCCTCGGCTTCGATTTGTCGGCGATTAAACCGGTCAATATTGCGTGCTTCGCATGCTAGCCTTTCTTGTTCTATTTCACCAACTGCCAGTGGTTCGTCGTTACTAACAACATTGATCAAGTCCCCTCGCCTTGGTGGGAAAGATGGGAATCGTGGGAACCCCGGGGCGTGGTCTAGGATATCCAGATCGTATTCAATGCCTTCATCGTCATGATGCTAGAGCTCGGTGTGGATAGAGGCATTAGATGCGATGTCGAACGAGGAGCTTGAGTCACCCTCTTGAACTATGTGGACGGATCCTTCTTGATAATCCTCAATCCGAACCATGTTGACAAAGTTGCGCAGGCTATAGGGCTAGGCCTGGTAGTTCTCCATCGAGGCTTCATACTCAGAGAGCCGGAGACCCATCGCGGAGGTTGGCCAGCGACGAATGGAGCACCCTTCAGGAGTAGATGTGACCACGAGATCCATACCGAGTCATGCAGGATGACTGGCCCGAGCTGGTCGGGTAGATCTGTTGTGGGTAGTGGTTACCTGCTCATTAGGTTGACTTTGAATTGAACTTATTAGAGCTAGGGTTTTAGCAAGTTTGGTGCCAACCCGATCGATGGAGTTGAGCAGGTCGATGTTGTCGATCTGCCTCCCTTTGTAGCGAGGAAGCGGATGACAGGTTGTCAGTGTGGCTAAAGACGATGCAGGCGTGGTCGGAGCTAGATCCACCGTGGTCAGAGCCATAGCCGATGTAGGTGAAGCAGTGGTCGATGCAAATTGAATCTGTGCCTCCTCCGTGGTTATGGCGATGAAGTCATCGGAGCTAGTGGTCTAGGTGATCTAGCCGATGGTGAATGTGAGGCCATTCAGCGTAGCCATGGAACCAGGGATGATGACCATCTTGTTTGCTTGGAGAGCAGTACACACACCCCCTACCTGGCACACCACTATCGACAAAATATGGTCGGTAGTCTACCTAGGGGTATGCCCATGGTAGTAGATTGTCGGCAGATAGATGCGCAAGCTACAAACAAGATGGTGACGCAAGATAGACATGAGGTTTTATCCAGGTTCGGCCGCCGTGAAGGCGTAATACCTATGTCCTGCTTCTGATTGTATTGATGTATGTCAATGAGAGATGTTTTTTAGAGGGGTCCCCTGCCTACCTTATATAGTCCGGGGGGCATGGTTACAGATCTAGAAACTAATCCTAACCAGTTATAATTACCATAGGTGGCCGGATAAGGATTCCTATTCTAACCGACCAGGATCTTACTTGATCTCCAAATCTGCCTTGATTCCTTGCGTGGGATTCCGAATAGATTGGCCGGGCCACGTGTCGTCTTCTAGTGGGCCAGACCCCCTGGTTTGGGTCGACCCAAGCCTGGCCATAAGGGTATAGGGGTTAATACCCCCATAGCCCTAGGGTTGGATTAGACGGGCCATCGTTGGCTCATTTTGACCCCTCATAGCGCACCGAGGGCTTGTGTTGATCACTAGCGAAGACACCCATGGGCACTGGTTCTTGGCCGGATGCTGCTTTCGTGAGCGCATCGGCTGCTTCATTGAGGTGCCTTGGGATGTGATTGAGATCGAGGCCATCGAATCTATCCTCTAGCCATCAGACTTCTTGGCAGTATGCCTCCATCTTGGCATCATGGTAGCTCAACTCCTTCATGACCTAGTTGATGACTAGCTAGGAGTTGCCCCTAATGTCGCGGCATCGGATGCCCAGCTTGATGGCGATTCATAGGCCGTTGATGAGTGCTTCATATTCAGTGATATTGTTTGATGAGGGGAAATGGAGCCGAACCATGTACCTCATGCGGACCTCGAGGGGTGATACGAAGACTAGTCCCACACTGGTGCCCCTTTTCATCAGCGATCCATCGAAGTACATCATCCAGTACTCTTGATCAATGACTGCTGGTGGCATCTGGACCTCAGTCCACTCCGCGATGAAGTCAGCCAGCACCTGGGATTTGATCGCTGTTCGGGGGGCATAAGTAATGCCCTGATCCATCAGCTCGAGTGCCCACTTTGTGGTTCTTCCTGTGGCATCCTGGCTATGAACGACCTCACTAAGGGGGAATGACGTCACGACTATCATAGGGTGTGACTCAAAGTAGTGGCATAGCTTCCTCTTGGTGATGAGGACGGTGTAGAGGAGTTTCTGGATTTGGGAGTAGCGGGTTTTGGAGTTAGATAATACCTCACTGATGAAATATACAGGGCACTGCACCTTGAAGGCATGCCCCTCTTCTTCCCACTCTACTACCAAGGCGGCGCTAACCACTTGCGTGGTGGCCACAATGTATAGAAGGAGGGATTCTCTATTGCTTGGAGGGACCAGGACCAGGGGTTTAGTTAGAAATTGTTTAACCATGTCAAGCACCTCCTAGGCCTCGGCTGTCCACATGAAGTGGTCGGACTTCTTTAGGAGTCGATAAAGGGGGAGTCCTCGTTCATTGAGGCATGAAATGAATCGGCTAAGGGCGGCAAGGCACCCCGTGATCCGCTGAACTCCCTTTATGTTTTGGATCAGGCCCATCCTTGTAATGGCTGAGATCTTCTCTAGGTTGGCTTCGATGCCACGCTCAGAGATAATGAAGCCGAGCAGCATGCCCCTCAGGACCCCAAAAACACATTTTTTAGGATTGAGTTTGATGCCATTTGCCCGGAGTCTCACAAAGGTTTGTTCAAGGTCAGAGACAAGGTGGTCAGCCCGCTTGGACTTAAGCACTATGTCATTGACGTAGGCCTCAATGGTCCGCCCAATGAGGTCCCTGAAACAACTGAGCATATAGCGCTGGTAAGTTGCCCCAGCGTTCTTCAGACCGAATGACATTGAAATGTAGCAGAACGATCCGAAGGGGTAATAAAAGACACCGCGAGCTGATCGGACTCTTTCATCGCGATCTGGTGGTAGCCGGAATATGCATCAAGGAAGCAGAGGGTTTCACACCCTAAGGTGGAATCAACTATTTGGTCTATGCGTGGCAAAGGAAACAGGTCCTTTGGGCATGCCTTGTTGAGGCCCGTGTAGTCAACACACATCCTCCATTTCCCGCTCTTCTTTCGCACAAGAACGGGATTTGCTAGCCACTCTGGGTGGTGTACTTCCCTAATGAACCCAGCAGCCAACAGTTTTGTTATCTCTTCACCGATGGCCCTGCGCTTTTCCTCGTCGAAGCGGTGCAGGCATTACTTCACTAGTTTGGAGCCTTGGTGGATTTTCAAGGTATGCTCGGCGACCTCCCTCAGGATGCCTGTCATATCCGAGGGTTTCCATGCAAAGATGTCTTTGTTATCACAGAGGAAGTCGACGAGCGCGCTTTCCTATTCGGAGGAGAGCGTGGTACCAATGCGTACCTTTTTAGCCTCGGAGCTGCTGGGGTCCATGAGGACCTCCTTGTAGCCCTCTGCCGATTCGAATGACCTGGTTGATTTCTTGGCGTCAGGCATTTTTCGATAACCTCCTCCCTGAGGGTGGTGAGTTCCTTGGAGGCGACGACTACGGAGGCGTGATCGCAGCATTCGACTTTGCACTCGTAAGCACGCTGGAAGGAGGTGCCGATGGTGATGACCCCGTGAGGGTTCGGCATCTTTAGCTTAAGGTACGTATAGTTGGGGACGGTCATGAACTTCACGTAACACAGTCATCCTAGGATGGCGTGGAAAGTTCCCGAGAACCCCACTACGTCGAAGGTGAGGGTCTCAGTCCTGTAATTGGACTGATCCCCAAAAGTGATGGGTAGATCAATCTGCCCTAGCGGTACGGCCTGCCTACCAGGCACGACGCCATGGAAAGGTGCTCGGATGGGGTGGAGGTTCGTTCGGTCGACGCCCATCTCGTCGAGCATCTTGTCGTACATGATGTTGAGGCCGCTGCCTCCGTCCATCAGTACTTTTGTGAGTTGCTTTGGGCCGATGATCAGGTCGACGACAAGCGGGTACCTTCTCAGGTGTGGGACGACATCCAGATGGTCGGTCCAGTCGAAGGTTATGGTGGATTCTGACCACCAAAGGATGGCAGGCGTGGCCGGTCCGGCCGTATAGACCTCACGGCGTGCGACCTTCTGGCAGCGCTTGGAGTCGTAGGCCGCTGATCCTCAGAAGATCATGAGGGCGCCATTCAGCATTGGGATGGCGTCGTCCTTCTCCTATATGTCATCTGTGGTGGGGGCAGGTTCCTTCCCCTGCTCCCCTTTGTTGAGGCCCCCAGACAAGTATTTGCTCATGAGGCCACAATCCTTGTATAGATGCTTGGCCGGGAAAGCATGGTTTAGGCATGGCCCCTTGAGCATTTTCTCAAAGTGGTTTGGAGCGCCGTCTATGGGCTTCTGGCCACCCTTGCGGTCAGTGGTGGCCACAAGTGAGCTATCGTGCTGTTGCTTCTTGTTTTTTCTTTTGGTAGGACAGTTGGAGGCACCCTCGCCGGCGTCCTCGTCCCGCCTTGCCTTGCCGTCGGAGCGGTTGAAGATGGCTCCGACCGTCTCCTCCCCTGAGGCATGGCTGGTGGCAATGTCTAGGAGCTCCTTGGTAGTCCACGGGCCCCTTCACCCCAGCTTGTGAACCAAAGACTCACAGGTTGTCCCAGATAGGAAAGCTCCTATCACGTCGGCGTCGGCGACGTTAGGGAGCTCGTTGCACTACCGGGAGAAGCACCGGATGTACCCGTGGAGGGTTTCATTGGCCTTCTAGCGGTAGTTCTTGAGGTCCCATGGGTTTCTGGGGTGTTTGTATGTGCCCTGGAAGTTCCCCACGAAGATCTCCGTTAGATCCACCCAACTTTGAATGGTGTTGGATGGTAGATGCTCCAACCATGCTCGCGCCGAATCAGCCAAGAATAGTGGGAGATTGCGAATAATGAAATCATCATCACTCACACCACTGGCTTGACATCCAAGCCGATAGTCTTCGAGCCAAAGCTTGGGGTTTGTTTCCCCAGAATATTTAGGGATGTTGGTTGGTGGTCGGTACCTTAGTGAGAATGCAACATTGAGGATGTGTCGGCCGAAGGCCTAAGGGCTTGGCCAGCCAGGGCTCGGGCTTTGGTCCTCGCCGCTGTCATAGCATCCGCCATGTCAAGGATGATAGCCACAGCGGGCTCCTTCCCTTCCGTCGCTGTGGGTGCACCTGCGGGCGTCGATGGTGCTGCGCACGTCATGGTTGTGGCCTCTGGACGTGTCCTTAGCGGGGCATACCAAGGGCGTGCGCTGGCTGGCGTCGGGCTCACGTTGCCGAGACAACGAGCTTTCTGCCTACTGCACCGCCACATGCTCGAGAAACGTGCAAATCTCTTGGTGGGCCCGACGATCCTCGGACGTCGCGGCCTCTAGAAGGCCGTGCAGTAAGGCCATCGCTACAGTGATGTTTTGGCTCACCCAAGCGAAGTGAGGTAGGGTCCCATCATCGGTGAGGATCCTTTGGTGTATGGTGCGGGCCATGGCACGGGCGCGCCCACCGCTTTCGTGGCGTTCGATCTCGCGATTGATGTCTGCGTAGTCCCGGACGAGCGCTTGCCTGGCCTCATCGATCTCTAGCTTGCGAGCCCTTAGCTGCTCCATCCTTAAGCGAGATGGGACCACCATCTCCTCCCCAGACCTGCCGCTAGGGTTGCTTGTCGGGGTGGCCTCTTCCCCGAAGATGCTTTGGACGTGCCCCTCGGGGGTTTGTGTCATGAAGCATTCCCAGGAAGGGTGATGGCTCCCCCTGCTGGAGTCAGAGCTAGAGGACGACTCTGGTACCTCCGTGAGGAGCTCGTGGAGTGTCTCTAGATCATGTTCAATTGCCCCCACGAACTCGCTATCCATAGGCGGCTGAACCATGTGTAGTGCCAGATGGTGGCCAGCAGTTGCTGTAGCATTGCGGAGGCCGAACAGCAACGCCGTCGAGGCGCGCCTTGTGGAGCGTTTTGGAGAGAGGGTGATGTGGCGCGGGGCCTCCCTGGACGACTGGGGCCCAAGGGAGATGCTAGGCTAGCCCTCAAGCCTCTGGTAGCTGAAGTTGACGGGAGGGAGAGGCTGGACGGCCGCGTGGGTCAGTGCCAGCTCTCCATCTAGTGTGACGATGAAATCCAAGTCACCAAAATGCATGAGACCCAGCTGATTGCATGGTTAGCCATCCGAGGCCTGATTTGGAATGTGCAAAGGCCCCTACCTGGTGCGCCAACTATCGGTGTTTCGTACAAGCACCGGCAAGTAAATTTATAGTGATGCGCGTTAGGCCCAGATGGTGCGCTAAAGGACACAAGATTTATACTAGTTCAGGCCGAATGTCCCTACGTCCAGTCTGTTGTTGCTTGTGTTATTAGCACTAAAAAACGGTTCGTAGTAGGGGGTACAAACGGTCGAGAGAGGGACTAGTCCCAAGTCTCTGATGGAAGGGTCAAAAGGATGCCAAGAGCTTGGTAGCAGCTTGACTGTGTGTGATGTGTTGTCAAGAGTCGGTCCCTTCATTGAAGGAAGCACATCCCCTTTTATAGATGAAGGGGACGACTTTACAAGTGAGAGGGCTCGGATGTGTACGCTACCTAGCCTTGTTGTTCATGTCTACCAAGCCTTGTTGTCCATTCCGGTGGGTGCGAAAGGATGATAAACGCCTACAATACTGTCGATGCCACTGTAGAATGTCAGGATGGCTACAGAGTACTGCCCCGCATAGGGTATGGACTCTAGTATAGTGGTTTTGACTTATGAGCCATGCCTTGCCTTTCTCTGCATATCTTCTGGTTCCCTCCGAACGGGGAGCCCCGGTTGGATGGCTCTAGTCGGCCCTCAGTGCGCCGGTCGGAGAAGAACGGTGAGCAGGCTTCCCGCGAGCCCAGGTTGCGGGGTCGGAGTAGGAAGCAATGCTATGGGCAAAGCCTTTTGATCAGAGGGGGCGTCCAAAGGCTGAAGCGAATACTCTGATCTAGTGGACCCGAGGGGCCATGAAGCGGGTGCCGCTCCCTTGGGACCATATTGTGCTGATAGCATATCCGTCATTTGTGGAGGACGCGAGTCTTTTTCTGGACCATAGTGGTTGTCGTATGTCTATGTCGGGTTTGGTGCCCGAGGGCTGAAGGCAGCGCCCACAACTCTGTAGGGCAAAGAGCATGCGCCCACAACACTATTTAGGCTCTGCTATGCCTGGAAGGGTCTAAAGCACCCATCCCGTCATTCCCTGGCAGTACTTTTCCTGTTAGGGCGCAGGGTATGGACTCTGGTTTAGTGGTTTTGACTTATGAGCCATGCCTTGCCTTTCTCCGCACGTCTTCTAGTTCCCTCCAAACGAAGAGCCCCCGGTTGGATGGCTCTAGTCGGCCCTTAGTGCGCCGGTCGGAGAAGAGCGGTGAGCAGGCTTCCCACAAGCCCCGATCGTGGGGTCAGAGTCACGGGGTCGGAGCAGGAAGCAGTGCTGTGGGCGTCCCTTGGGCGAGATCGAGCCCGTCCCTCAGGGGTCGGGCGAGGTGGAGTCTATCCCTAAGCCCTCGGGTGAGGCAGAGCTGGCCGAAAGGCGTCGGGCGAGGCAGAACCAAACTCCCATCATTCAGGCAAGAAACGTAGCGGCACCCTTGTCTGTCCAGAAGTTTTTAACATTCGATGGTTATTGGTTCCACCACCTGGGGTACCCCGGTGTTAGGTCCCCGACAACATGGGGCTTGAATTTTTATAATGCATTGGTGAGAATTTTTTTATTTTTATAATGCAGCAAGTGTTGAAAAGTAAATATGCCGAAGTAAAATATAATGCAAAAAAATAATTATAGATAACTACTGAGTTACCTCTCAGCGAGGGTTCGGCATTTTAAGTCCACCGAACCGGACTTCTCTGTTCGCGTTTATTCTTTGGGTGCGTCCTTCGATCTCGGTGATGGAGACCTTGATGGATGAACTTATTTCTTACACCATTCCAAATTAGAGCATTGTTCTGGTCTTGGCTTGAAGGTGAATCGCTCTTCCTTGCTATCGATATGGAATTTGATTTCTCTGGCCCTGATATCAATGTGTGCATTTGTAGTACTCAGGGTCTCCCAAGTATGAGGGATGTGTTCATGTCCTCCTGCATGTCAAGTACTACAAAATCCATAGGAACAAAGAAGTTTCGTACTTTTACCTAAATATTCTCGACAATTCCTGCAGGG
Organism: Miscanthus floridulus; assembly: GCF_019320115.1. Taxonomy (NCBI): domain Eukaryota; kingdom Viridiplantae; phylum Streptophyta; class Magnoliopsida; order Poales; family Poaceae; genus Miscanthus; species Miscanthus floridulus. The sequence continues at coordinate 43,147,015 of NC_089583.1, read as the reverse complement.
TAGCGGACCGATTGGTCGGCTAGTTGCAAACACATCAACGTTGGTGTAAGTGTTGAGTAGTTGAGCTTGTCAAAGATCTTCTTGGGCATGGCACTAATGCTTGCTCCAAGATCACATAACACGTGCTCAAAGTTCTAGCTTCCGATCGAACAATCGATAGTGGGACACCCCAGATCCTTCTTTTTGACAGGTGATGTATTAAGGATGGCGGCACTACACTCCTCCGTCAACTTGATTACTTCAGTGGTGGGCAGTGGTCTTTTGTTGTTGAGAATGTCTCAGAGATACTTCGTATAGGTGGGTACCTATATGGCATCTAGTAGAGGAATATTGATATATATTTTTTGAATTACCTCCACAAACTTACCAAACTGTTCATCCATTTTGGCTTTTCAATTTATATGTGGAAACGGTAGGAACGTAGTGTCAAGAAAATCTTGTTGTAATTCTCGCTCTTGTGGCTCAACTTCTTCAACTTCATCGTTTCTCTTCTCCCCTTCCTACATTACCACTTGTGTCTTACCTGTCCTTGTCGGATACAGCAGATCACGAGTAGACTTGCCACCTCTTGTGGTTATAGCGTTGACCTTTTCAAGGTTAGTAGCAAAAGGCAGAGTAGTGGCCAACTAGCTTAATTAAGATTCTATCTTTTTATTATAGCTAAGTTGGTCTTTTATGGCAGAAGAAAAACTATCCATTTTAGTATTTATGTTTTCTAGGACCTTATCATTAAAAGCAAGTTTTTTAGAAATATTCTCATTAATCGTAGCTTGTTCTAAGATTAAGTCTCTTAAGGATGGTTGCTTGGGATTAAAAAGAATTATAATTGTTACTTGGGAACTTATCTTGGTAAGTTGACCATTGTTGTTGATTCCATCCTTGTTGTTGTTGTTGTGAACCTGAATTGTTGCCAACTGTCGGTGTTTCAATTAAACACTAACGAGTAAATTTGTATTATTGTGCATTGGACCTGGATGGTGTGCTAAAAGACACAAGGTTTATACTGGTTCGGGCAGAATGTCCCTACATCTAGTTTGCGACTGTTGCTTGTGTTATTAGCACTAAAAGGTTCGTAGTAGGGGTTACAAACGGGCAAGAGAGGGACATGTCCCAAGTCTCTGATGGAAAGGTCAAACGGGCGCTAAGAGCTTTAGATGCTGCTCAGCTATGTGGTGTGATGTGTGATATCTTGAAATCGATCCCCCCTCTAGTGAGGTGTCCTACCTCTCCTTTTATAGACCAAGGGGAAGCAGGGGTTATAGATGGGAGAAAGAAGAAAAAACCAAAGGCCAAGGAGGTCCTTCAAAGATGCTAGGTCTTCTTTTTCCTCTAAGCAAGCCTCGCTGACACGACAGATGGTGCTAGGGACAGCTCCATGCTGGGTGCATGTCCACTAATCCTGATAGGGCCATGCTTTGGCTTTGTCAGCAAGTGGTCACATGCCATTCTGCCCTGGCGGGCGGCGCGATGGACCAGGGTGCTGAACCATGATCCTACGGGGAGCAGACGACCGTAGTGACCCCATGTCTGTTACTGTAAATGATGTGTGTTTCCTCCTAGACCATAGTGGTTGTCTTATGCTTCTATCAGGAACCATGCCCGAGGGCAAATGCCAGCTCCCACAACATTGTAAGACAAATGTTGGCACCCACAACACTGTTTGGGCTTCTGACATGCCTGGAAGGGCTTAAAGCACCTGTCTTGTCATATCCTAATAGTACTTTCCTACAAGCGTGTAGGGTATGGTCCTTGGTATTGTGGTTGACTTGAGTGCCCTGCCTTATCTACGTGTGTAGTTATGAAGGTGCAACGCACAGATGTCGGGCAAGGTGGAGCCTACCCTTGGACGTCGGGCAAGGTAGAGCTAGCCCTCAGACGTTGAGCGAGGTGGAGCCTACCCTTAGACATCGAGCAAGGCGGAGTCTACCCCCGGGGGTCAGGCAAGGTGTAGTCTGCCCTTAGGCATTGAGCGAGGCGGTGCCAGCCCTAGGACATCGGGTGAGGTAGAGCCAGCCCTTAGATGTTGAGCGAGGCAGAGCCAACCTTTAGGGGTTGGACAAGACAGAGTTAACCCTCGATTGTTGGGCAAGAGGTGTAGTCGCGTTCTTGTCTGTTCAGAAGCATCAACGTTTGATGGTTATTAGCTCCTCCTCTTTGGGTACCCTAGCTCTCAGTCCTCGACACCAATAATGTTTACATTCTCTTAATATTCAGGGAATTCAACCCCCAAATATTATCCACATGTGTTTTGAGCATTGAAAGCATCTGGAATGGCCTAATGATCTCTCTTGTAATTGGCTCGCTGTTCAAGCCAATTCAGCAGTACGTCTATCTTGGTTGACAATGCACACACCTCTTCTCGTACTTCTTCACTCTTATGGCATGATTGGATGTTGCATGATGACCAGCCTTGATTAGAGGCTATCTTCTCCATAAGAGTTTCAGCTTTTCCAAGGATGAGTGACATAAATGATCCTCCAACAGTGGCGTCAAGTTGTTCATGAGCTTTCTGACTTAATCCATGGTAGAAACATTGCATGAGCAACCAATCTTCCATTCCATGGTGAGAAAAATCTAAAACATATTCTTGGAAACATTCCCATGCTTCTGGAATGGTCTCTCCCTTCTGCTGTTGGAAGTTGGAAATCTTTCCTCTTAAGGCATTGGTCTTGCCTACTAGGAAGAACTTTTCTAGGAAGGCCTTTGAACACTTTGCCCATGTATTGATGTTGTCTTTATTGGTGTAGAACCACTGCTTCACCTTTCCCACTAGTGAGAATGGAAACAAGCAAAGTAGTATGATGTCTTGAGCAATGTCCTTGATGATGACTGTTCTACTAATCTCTAGAAAATGCTGAAGATGAGCACTAGCATCTTCATGTGCCTTTTCACTGAATGGGGTAGCTAGCACCATGTTGATGAGGCTTGGCTTGATCTCAAACTCAAGGTTGTTGGTTTTGAGTGTTGGTCCAGTGCGAATGTTCTCGGTGCTCAGAGCAGAGAACTAACGCAGAGTTTTGTCAGCCATAGCTCAGAAACTGGTGTTGAGCTACCTCTTAATTAGGTTGATTCTGATTGGAAGTTATTGGTGAATCACAACCAATTCTGCAATACCCTGTATAAAATATGAACAACGACAAAAAAGGGTAAACCTGCTAAAGTAGAGTTGTTATGATTTTATCAATAAGTATTTATTTGATCAATTCTCTATAGCCATTTGCCCCTCCCTAGAAACGGCGCCAGAAATGCTAGTTGACATTTCTTAACATCATTCTTTACTAAGTTGTCATCCCTAGTATGATGCCAGAAATGTGGTTGGTAATTATTAATGACACTTGTAAACTTAGAGAACATTATATATGTTAAAGTAAAGTATCCGCAAGCGCACAGATAATATACCATTGTAGCATTTTACCCAGAAGTATACCGAGTATCGTTATTTATATTTTATCCATAGGGAGGAGCTATGGGATTGTTGGCATAGAGATATTAACAAATATGTATACTTATGATAAAACCACTCTCATGCTATGGCAGGGGTAAGTCAAATGATAAATAAATGATAAGTCTAAAATAGTGATAATAATTCTAGAGATAGAAATAGAGACTTATAAAATATAGTATGGCTAGGCAGGAGATTCGGTAAGAGCAAAAGATTCGTAAGTCATTCCTTATTTACTAAATCTTTTATACACCCAAGTATATACACTCTCATCTATAGCATAATTAACTCTGGATCTATGCATAAGGAACATTACTAAGGAAGATCAAGAATAGAGCTTGTCTCCCTTTGCAACCGTGTTCTACTTGCTCTACAAACGCAGAGTGGACTACAAAGGACTCCATGGGAGTGTCACATCCATGATCTACCACATAACTCAGAGTGTAGAATGCATCTGGAGGTAAACAAGATCTAAGCACCATGCTTACATAATGTCGACCACTTAACCCATGCGCATCTTGGGCTAAGCGCTTTACGAACATATGCATAAACTCATTATCAATCACAACTATATCAAGCATATAACTAGAGCAAATTTGGAACATAATAAATAGCAACATAATATTGAAGTAGCACAAAGTCATCAATAAAGAGATACAATGGCTATACTAGTCTCCAGATGGCAGATCCAGAATCTGGAGCAACAGCCCACACTCTACTTGAACCTTGCTATCTAGCCTATACTAGAACTTTGAAGAATTAGAGCTCTATTCTCTTCTCTCTGGAAACCATAATTTCTGGTTTGATCTTGACTTAAGGCAGCATCCTCTCGAGGGGGGCAAGGGCTGGTTATATATGCTGTAGCATCAATCATGAGCCCTTGGATCAAACCGACTTGAATAAATAGCATAGATGCAATCTAGGAGGTGGTGGAGAACCGACGTAGTGATAGGGGCTGACATGTGGGCCCTGGGGGGTCGAGCGGCCTACCGGTGGGGCTGGCCGGCCCCACCTGGCAGCCACTCGGGCTCCACCTCGGCATGGAGTCCTCTTAAGTCTTCTGGAACCTTCTAGTGTCTATTTCACTGCTGATAAGCACAATTAATTCTGACATGTAGGTCCACCTTGACGGTTTCCTAAATAAACCCTACAGAAAATACAGATTCACCAAAACTCATGGAATTTGTTAGGTTAAACACCTAGACCTTTGTTGGTGATCATATTTATGCCCTTATACATGTTTTATTCATGGTTTATAGTGGTTGATAACTACCGTCAACACTAAACCTTATAGGATAGCCACTTTTAGTTTGACTTGCTCAATGGCTCACAAATAGGGATATTTGTGAAATATTGAAAAGTGGCTAATTAGATTCAAATTAATCATTTGATATTTTCCATGTGAAGCTCTTAATGGCTCTCTAGTAGAGCAACATACTTCTCAAGATGCAGGTATACGAGAAGTACTAGAGGCCGACAAAGAATCACAAACAAAAGCTCACTGGTTGTGTTCTATGCATACCGGACGGTATGGATACTGGACGTGTCTGGTATTCTAGGGAGCATAACATCATTTCTAGTTGCTATTGAGTTATGATCGTTGTGACTTCATACATGCCTAAGTGGTTTGTGAGTATTTCTCAACACAATTTGGAATATGGCCTTGTTTTCCTATGTGTTGGTCAAAATAGAAAATAGACTCTCTCATATTCATAATTGAATAAAGTGCTTGAGGCAAGTTATTTGGATCACTTGTGGCACTTATTGAGGGGGAGCTCATATTTCTATTTTGTGCCTTTGTGGACTAACAATTTCTTCTAGTGATCTTGTAGTCCTAAGTGTGATAAATGGATCTTCGTGAGAAGCATGATTATCTGATAAATAAGATCAAACTAATAATTGCCATGCTATGTGTCTTCTTAGTGGAAATCTTATGGGCTCAAGGCAAAGGTATGTGTTTACTTCATGCATTGTAAGTGCATCCAAGGCCCTTTATATGCTAGAGTGTGCATATGTGTGACATAGGATAGATGTTTTTTTTTCAAAATCTCTAACTAGCATGTGTAGGTGGTGTGAATTTGAAAAACCATTTGATTCTTGGTCTTTGTGACCTAGCCTTGTCATGTGATGATTATAGCTCTCCTTGATTGATTGATTCGCTAATCCCACATGACATGTGATGAGGACATGGCACCTTCGGATACGAACAATGATTATAAGGTGCGCTCGTTCCTACATTTGCATAGTGGCTTTGGTTATAATTCACTTGGTTCCACATGTACATGTCACTATTTGATTGTAGGTTCAAATGTGTTTCATAATGGAAGTTCATCAAAGTTGAACTTTCGGTTCGTCGGCAGCTCGACAATGCCTCATTGAGAAGGCCATAACTCATCCATCCGGAGTGCGATCGAGGTTAATGAGCACTTGATGGAAAGCTTGTTTGATAAGCTTTCAAATAGATCTGGTTCCATCACAATATCACGTCGGCAAGACCTCCAAATTGCCAATATATTCTGTCGCTATTTCTGGTGGGAGCTACACTATCGTCATGGGCTTGTTAGACATCCTTGGGACCCAGGCCCAAGTTGGAGCATGCCCCAAGAAGATGGAGAATGCCTAAGAGATGGCCTTGGATGTCCTCCTCCTTGGCCACCACCTTAGGAGGCCAGCAAGGACGTCCAAGCCAAGCCAGAGGCCCAGTCCAATCCGAGTTCGAGTCTGCCTCGGCCGTCAGGACTAGTCTGTAATAAAATGGACGTCCAGGACGCATCCGAACTCTGTTTTTAATGATCCACATATGGATGGAAAGATAATTTCATAAGGAAACCAATGGAAGTAGTCCCACATCAAAATTCCATCAGAATCAATGGGAATCGTCGAAACAAGTTGACATTCAGAAGCTGTCACGGCGCTGCATCGTCGTCTTTTGGGACGTTGGGCCTTGTAACGTGTTGGGACACCTTTAGGACGTGAAGAGGGATCCTTGGACATCCCTTAGGCTATATAATCAGTAGCCACCACCTACTTTAGGTTTTGAGTTTTGTTTTAGATCAATCTGTCATTGAATAGTCGCCGTTATCGGTTTACAAGACCCCAACTTCGAGTGCTTAATCATTCATCTGCAATTGTCACTTTAATTGAGTTGCTTTTATCTTGTTCTTGCTTGTGTTCTTCGATTCACAGCAGGGATTAGCCTTCTTGGCAAGGTCAACCGGATTGTGACACGGTTGATAACTAGAGGAGATGTGGTGCTAAGGTTACAGGGTTTGGGTCTTTGTGATCTGAAGCCGGATCGGTGTGTCGCTCTCCGAACAAATCGTTGTTTATCTTGAACCTGATGGAAGATCGGGATCCTCCCCCCCCCCCATTAAGTGGTAATCAGAGCTTTAGGTATACCATCAAGTTCATATCTTACCCTTAGTTCGAGTGTTTTTGCTTTTATCCCATAGTCCAATGCCATATTTGTTTCCTATCCTATAACCATCCGTGCTATAGCCTTTGCATGATTCAGTTTCAGAGTCCGCTTTGTTGAGTTTGTGTCCTAGGTCAAAGTCTTGTTGCTGGTTTAGATTGTGTTCTTTTCTAGTTTGTGTTGATACCTCCACCCGCCGCTATTCCGTATCACCATCGGTTTGCATCTTGTGTCCACTAAAACCCTGATTCGAGCAGCTTCCTTAAAACAGTCATAACTTTTGCATCCGAACTCGAAACGGGGAAAATTTTATATCTACGAAGAACGCCAGAAAATTTTAGATCTATTTCATCCCAGCAAGCCTGGGTTCGTAAAAATTAGATTTGCGAAATTTGATTAGAAAAATTGAGTTTCTAGGCCCATAAGTTTTTGTATGCTTTTTAGCACAGTCCTAATTTTCTATAGGCCACATCTTTTATTCAATTGAGCTCAAATTTTTTGTGGTTTATTCTTGTGTGCTCCTTGCTGAGAAAAAAATATCAAAAGAGCAAAAGCAAGAAAAAAAGATTGGACAAAAAAATAAAAGAAAAAAATAGTAAAAGAGAATAGAAGATATCGAAAAGGAGCACATAAGGAACACTCAATAGCTCTATTGTTTGTGGTATCTTTTGCCTTGTTCATATCCATTGCTACCTTTAATACTTGTTTCCTTTCATCCTTGTTTCCTGTCTTGTTTATCACAACTGGTGATAGAAACACATATAGGCCAGCAACTAGGACAAGTGCTCTAGACATTTATTCAATATTGTTGTTTGTCACTGACTTGTGTGCCACATATATATATATTTGTTCTTTTTCGTGCCTCCCAAGCTCCACATATACTTCAGATCAGAACAGAAAAAGACCCTTGCAATCTCGGTACCACTGCCTCACAGGTATCATGAACCAGCCGCCGGTTGTACCGCCACTGTTTGCGTTGGTAAGAACTTTGTAAGAGCTTGGTAAGACGTTTCTACTTGTTGTGAAAAGTGACACCACTGCAACCACATAGTCATTTGGTAGGGATAACTTTTGCCATTTGTTCCTTGTTTTTGTGTTTACAATGACAGGTTGTTCGTATCCACCGACTTATGATGGTATAGGTGCTGATGAGTACATGGAGTGGGAAATTGCCATCGATAACATATTTGCTACTCGCTTTATGTGTCCAAGGAGGAAGGTAAAAAATGAAGCTAGTGTTTTGCTACATTCTACTTTATCTTGGTGGGAGTCTTTAGATCCTTCTGATAAGCCTCAAACTTGGAATGATATGAAACTTCTTATGCGAGAAACCTTTGTTAATCCACCTCTTGTTTTGACTTCATATGATGAGGAGCACCATTTAGAGGAAGAGTCTGTTGTTATTCCTCCTACTATGCCTAACCTTTTGCAGGACAATGTAGAAAAGAGCAAGGATAACGTGACAGATAATGAGAAGCTCACAGCCTCATATAAAAATTCAGAACCATCAACTATTACCCCTGCTGAACATGAGAGCAAAGGTAATGCCCATGATGCTAAACTCACAAAAGGTGAGAGTTCTCTTGATGTGCTGAATTTTTCCACCAATCATGCTATGATAGAGCAAATTTTAGTAGAGCATTCGCTTGATTTACCTTTGTGATAAGATGATTTGCTTGATGTTTCTTATGATGAAGATGACTTGTATGATGATATTTATGTTATACCCATGCAATCATTGAAGAATGATCACGCTATATGTGTGCTGAAAATGAGCACTTGTGCTGAAAATAGACTTGTTATTCATAATGCTAGTGAAGTTGATGAGCTGAAATTGTTGTCTTCTTTAAATACTTTGGGTTACATTGAATTTGATGTTCCGTGTAATCTTAGTTCTTTAGAGGAGAAACTTTATGCATATACTTATTTGCCATGGTTCTCTAGACATACATATCATTTTATTGGAAAATATAATTGTAAAGGAGAGTATATGGTGCATCATGTCTATATTTGTTCAAATCTAAAATCTCCTTATATTGTGCAAAAGTATGATCAACCAAAGGATTGCAATTGCTATAATCTTGTCATGTTAAGTTCCCCTATTTTTGTTATAAAGAAACATGTTAAATTTTAAGAAGGGGAGCAATGTTGGCTACTACCGACAACTTGTCCACCAGCTAAGCTCAAACCGAGGACGGTTTGTTATCAAGAAGGGGAGGATGATGAGGACATGGCACCTTCGGATACGAACAATGATTATAAGGTGTGCTCGTTCCTACATTTGCATAGTGGCTTTGGTTATAATTCACTTGGTTCCACATGTACATGTCACTATTTGATTGTAGGTTCAAATGTGTTTCATAATGGAAGTTCATCAAAGTTGAACTTTCGGTTCGTCGGCAGCCCGACAGTGCCTCATTGGGAAGGCCATAACTCATCCATCCGGAGTGCGATCGAGGTCAATGAGCACTTGATGGAAAGCTTGTTTGATAAGCTTTCAAATAGATCTAGTTCCATCACAATATCACATCGGCAAGGCCTCCAAATCACCAATATATTCTGTCGCTATTTTTGGTGGGAGCTACACTATCGTCATGGGCTTGTTAGACATCCTTGTGACCCAGGCCCAAGTTGGAGCACGCCCCAAGAAGATGGAGAATGCCTAAGAGATGGCCTTGGACATCCTCCTCCTTGGCCACCACCTTAGGAGGCCAGCAAGGACGTCCAAGCCAAGCCAGAGTCCCAGTCCAATCCGAGTTCGAGTCTGCCTCGGCCGTTAGGACCAGTCTGTAATAAAATGGATGCCCAGGACGCATACGAACTCCGTTTTTTATGATCCACATATGGATGGAAAGATAATTTCATAAGGAAACCAATGGAAGTTGTCCCACATCAAAATTCCATCATAATCAATGGGAATCATCAAAACAAGTTGACGTCCAGAAGCTGTCACGGCGCTGCGTCGTCGTCTTTTGGGCCGTTGGGCCTTGTAACGTGTTGGGACACCTTTAGGACGTGAAGAGGGATCCTTGGACGTCCCTTAGGCTATATAATCAGTAGCCATCACCTACTTTAGGTTTTGGGTTTTGTTTTAGATCAATCTATCATTGAACAGTCGCCGTTATCGGTTTGCAAGACCCCAACTTCGAGTGCTTAATCATTCATCTGCAATTGTCACTTTAATTGAGTTGCTTTTATCTTGTTCTTGCTTGTGTTCTTCGATTCGCAGAAGGGATTAGCCTTCTTGGCAAGGTCAACCGGATTGTGACACGGTTGATAACTAGAGGAGATGTGGTGCTAAGGTTGCAGGGTTTGGGTCTTTGTGATCTAAAGCCGGATCGGTGTGTCGCTCTCCGAACAAATCGTTGTTTATCTTGAACCTGACGGAAGATCGGGATCCTCCCCCCCCCATTAAGTGGTAATCAGAGCTTCAGGTATACCGTCAAGTTCGTATCTTACCCTTAGTTCGAGTGTTTTTGCTTTTATCCCATAGTCCAATGCCATATTTGTTTCCTATCCTATAATCATCCGTGCCATAGCCTTTGCATTATTCAGTTTAAGAGTCCGCTTTGTTGAGTTTGTGTCCTAGGTCAAAGTCTTGTTGCTAGTTTAGATTGTGTTCTTTTCTAGTTTGTGTTGATACCTCCACCCGCCGCTATTCCGTATCACCATCGGTTTGCATCTTTTGTCCACTAAAACCCTGATTCGAGCAGCTTCCTTAAAATAGTCATAACTTTTGCATCCGAACTCGAAACGGGGAAAATTTTATATCTACGGAGAACGCCAGAAAATTTTAGATCTATTTCATCCTAGCATTGCTAGGTTCGTAAAAATTAGATTTGTGAAATTCGATTAGAAAAATTGAGTTTCTGGGCCCACAACTTTTTGTATGCTTTTTAGCACAGTCCTAATTTTCTATAGGCCACATCTTTTATTCAATTGAGCTCAAATTTTTTGTGGTTTATTCTTGTGTGCTCCTTGCTGAGAAAAAAATATCAAAAGAGCAAAAGCAAGAAAAAAAGATTGGACAAAAAAATAAAAGAAAAAAATAGTAAAAGAGAATAGAAGATATCGAAAAGGAGCACATAAGGAACACTCAATAGCTCTATTGTTTGTGGTATCTTTTGCCTTGTTCATATCCATTGCTACCTTTAATACTTGTTTCCTTTCATCCTTGTTTCCTGTCTTGTTTATCACAACTGGTGATAGAAACACGTATAGGCCAGCAACTAGGACAAGTGCTCTAGACATTTATTCAATATTGTTATTTGTCACTGACTTGTGTGCCACATATATATATTTGTTCTTTTTCGTGCCTCCCACGCTCCACATATACTTCAGATCGGTACAGAAAAAGACCCTTGCAATCTCGGTACCACTGCCTCACAGGTATCATGAACCAGCCGCCGGTTGTACCGCCACTGCTTGCGTTGGTAAGAACTTTGTAAGAGCTTGGTAAGACGTTTCTACTTGTTGTGAAAAGTGACACCACTGCAACCACGTAGTCATTTGGTAGGGATAACTTTTACCATTTGTTCCTTGTTTTTGTGTTTACAATGACAGGTTGTTCGTATCCACCGACTTATGATGGTATAGGTGCTGATGAGTACATGGAGTGGGAAATTACCATCGATAACATATTTGCTACTCGCTTTATGTGTCCAAGGAGGAAGGTAAAAAATGCAGCTAGTGTTTTGCTACATTCTGCTTTATCTTGGTGGGAGTCTTTAGATCCTTCTGATAAGCCTCAAACTTGGAATGATATGAAACTTCTTATGTGAGAAACCTTTGTTAATCCACCTCCTGTTTTGACTTCATATGATGAGGTGCACCATTTAGAGGAAGAGTCTGTTGTTATTCCTCCTACTATGCCTAACCTTTTGTAGGAGAATGTAGAAAAGAGCAAGGATGACGTGACAGAAAATGAGAAGCTCATAGCCTCATGTGAAAATTCAGAACCATCAACTATTACCCCTGCTGAACATGAGAGCAAAGGTAATGCCCATGATGCTAAACTCATAGAAGGTGAGAGTTCTCTTGTTGTGCTGATTTTTTCCACCAATCATGCTATGATAGAGCAAATTTTAGTGGAGCATTCGCTTGATTTACCTTTGTGACAAGATGATTTACTTGATGTTTCTTATGACAAAGATGACTTGCATGATGATATTTATGTTATACCCATGCAATCATTGAAGAATAATCACGCTATATGTGTGCTGAAAATGAGCACTTGTGCTAAAAATAGACTTGTTATTCATAATGCTAGTGAAGTTGATGAGCTGAAATTGTTGTCTTCTTGAAATACTTTGGGTTACATTGAATTTGATGTTCCGTGTAATCTTAGTTCTTTAGAGGAGAAACTTTATGCATATACTGATTTGCCATGGTTCTCTAGACATACATATCATTTTATTGGAAAATATAATTGTAAAGGAGAGTATATGGTGCATCGTGTCTATATTTGTTCAAATCTAAAATCTCCTTATATTGTGCAAAAGTATGATCAACCAAAGGATTGCAATTGCTATAATCTTGTCATGTCAAGTTCCCCTAGTTTTGTTATAAAGAAACATGTTAAATTTCAAGAAGGGGAGCAATGTTGGCTACTACCGACAACTTGTCCACCAGCTAAGCTCAAACCGAGGACGGTTTGTTGTCAAGAAGGGGAGGATGATGAGGACATGGCACCTTCGGATACGAACAATGATTATAAGGTGTGCTCATTCTTACATTTGCATAGTGGCTTTGGTTATAATTCACTTGGTTCCACATGTACATGTCACTATTTGATTGTAGGTTCAAATGTGTTTCATAATGGAAGTTCATCAAAGTTGAACTTTCGGTTCATCGGTAGCCCGACAGTGCCTCATTGGGAAGGCCATAACTCATCCATCCGGAGTGCGATCGAGGTCAATGAGCACTTGATGGAAAGCTTGTTTGATAAGCTTTCAAATAGATCTAGTTCCATCACAATATCACGTCGGCAAGGCCTCCAAATCACCAATATATTCTGTTGCTATTTCTGGTGGGGGCTACACTATCGTCATGGGCATGTTAGACATCCTTGGGACCCAGGCCCAAGTTGGAGCACACCCCAAGAAGATGGAGAATGCCTAAGAGATTGCCTTGGATGTTCTCCTCCTTGGCCACCACCTTAGGAGGTCAGCAAGGACGTCCAAGCCAAGCCAGAGGCCCAGTCCAATCCGAGTTCGAGTCTGCCTTGGCCGTCAAAACTAGTCTATAATAAAACGGACGCCCAGGACGCATCCGAACTCCGTTTTTGATGATCCACATATGGATGGAAAGATAATTTCATAAGTAAACCAATGGAAGTGGTCCCACATCAAAATTCCATCAGAATCAATGGGAATCGTCGAAACAATTTGACGTCCAGAAGCTGTCACGGCGCTACGTCGTCGTCTTTTGGGCCGTTGGGCCTTGTAACGTGTTGGGACACCTTTAGGACATGAAGAGGGATCCTTGGATGTCCCTTAGGCTATATAATCAGTAGCCACCACCTACTTTAGGTTTTGGGTTTTGTTTTAGATCAATCTGTCATTGAACAGTCACCGTTATCGGTTTGCAAGACCCCAACTTCGAGTGCTTAATCATTCATCTGCAATTGTCACTTTAATTGAGTTGCTTTTATCTTGTTCTTGCTTGTGTTCTTCGATTCACAGCAGGGATTAGCCTTCTTGGCGAGGTCAACCGGATTGTGACACGGTTGATAACCAGAGGAGACGTGGTGCTAAGGTTGTAGGGTTTGGGTCTTTGTGATCTGAAGCCGGATCGGTGTGTCGCTCTCCGAACAAATCGTTGTTTATCTTGAACCTGATGGAAGATCGGGATCCCCGTCTCCATTAACATGGTTCTCTTAAGTCCACAAACTCCTTTGTCTCACTAAATCTATCTCAAGTAAGAAAAAATCATTTATATGTCAAATATTTGAAAAAGAGAGGAGCAATTCATGGCATTTGGATAAGAAAATTTTGAACACTAAGTTAGGATCAAGAACAGACATGGTTTTGGACCCAAAAATTATAGAGAAGGATTTTGGAATTAAGAAATCAAAATTTGGAGGAGTTGGATGGTGCCCATAAATACTGAACGTGTACAGTATTGATACCGGACATGTCCGGTATCCATGGGGCACATATACCCTCATACCCCTTCGGCCTAGGTCCATGGCCCATTCCTTCTCCCTCACTTCGCAACTGCACAGCGCCATCACTCGCCCCTGCTCTGCGCTCACCATGGGACGGTTTGTCCTCATCACCGGCCTACCTCTCCTTTGCCCCAAATGGCCTCTGTGCCATGCACTGCTTCATCCACCCTTCAACTCGCCCTCGCTTGCCTTCATAGCAGCAGTGTGCCTGCTCCCAGCCATAGCCATTGCTTTCATCAACAACCTGCAAGGAAGAAGGGGGAGAGGAGAAGGAAGGGAAAAAAGGGATATGGCTTGAAGGTTCCCACATCAAGAACCTGAGGACTACTCGTTGGATTTGAGATCGATTTCAACTTCTTCTCACCCAAGGTATTCAAATCCTAGACCACATCCGATCTACTCGTTGTTGCTTCAAATGCAAATTCCTTTGCTATAAGCAATACATTGTTGATGAGGAAGATGCCCATAAAATTTGGAATGGATTGGTTGAGATTGTGCCAAGGCCTCTGCTAGGGCTGCTATGAGCACGCATACCGGACGTGTCTAGTATAGGCCAGCAGTGCAGGATTTCCTACAGTCTTGAGCCGATCTTCATTCCATATTGTCTATATATTTGTGATTGTTTGTCCAAATTAATTTTGTGAACCTTGACCATGAATGGGATAGGTTCTTGCAAGATCATGGATGAATAATTATATATATAGAAGATGATATAAGAGATATCGATTGGGAATGTATCTAAGATTCTTTGTAAATTATTTGGATATAGGGCAGCAAGGTATGGCAGGACACAAGGATGGCAAGATCGGGCCTAGGTCCAAGGCCAAGCATGACCACCGTGCTTTTGAGAGGCACAAAAAGGTGAAGCAGGACCTTCACCCTAGCTTCAATTAGTAGGAGAGTAGCAGGAGACCCACTAGAGCCACTAGGGGTGCTCTAGATTACAGAGAGAGTGGTGGTGACAACTACCCCTCTTCTTATGATGACACTAATGATTATAGGGTTGAGCCAAGGAAGAGAAAGAGCATAGACAGAGGGTCAGATTGTGATGGTCCAGATGATGAGGAGATTGAGGAGGAAGAGGAGGCACCTCTAGTTCAGCACCCACCTCAGGCAGGACAACCTGCTCACAGTATTCACTTTGGTATGCTTGAGGTACATCACACTTAGGTACCTAGCTATGTTGCTAGAGTGAACTACAAAGCAAAGGGTATGACTGAGAGAGCTAGAGAGTAGAAGATTGACCCTAGGAGTCTTCTAGAGAGTTATCCTTATGATCATAGGTTTCACACTATGTTTTAGTTTGATTATTATACTGGTGTGATCCTTTTTAGGAACCCTATTGTGGCTAAGTCTCAATGGATTGACTGGCAGCATGTTAGAGATTTAAAGAAGCCTTCTCTTGATGAGGCAATTGCTATTTGTGAGTGCATAGCGATATATGGGCTCATGGAGTTTCAACAGGATTGGAACTCTGAGGTAATAGCACAATTCTATGCTACCATGTTTGTTGAGGACGAACCAAAGTGCAAGCATTGGATGCTGGAGGGCTCATGGTACAGCATTGACTATGACACCATTGTAGCCTTACTTGGTTGTTCAGAGGAGGATCTTTAGTAGGAGAAGATTCACTCTAAGGGGATCTACCCACCTGAGAGACTTGCTTACAT
Source organism: Miscanthus floridulus (assembly GCF_019320115.1). Lineage (NCBI taxonomy): Eukaryota > Viridiplantae > Streptophyta > Magnoliopsida > Poales > Poaceae > Miscanthus > Miscanthus floridulus. The sequence goes on along the minus strand of NC_089583.1, from coordinate 43,131,320 downwards.
GTATAGAGGTGGATCAGTTGGGAAGGTAAATGATCTTCACCCCACCTATAGGTACCTATATAGGATGTTTAGGAAGACTATTGATTGCAAGGGTGGAGACAAGGGCAACATTGCATATTACTCTTGAAACCTTCTCCAAGGATGGCACCAGATGCACAGCCCTTTAGCATATTTGACATCATCTGGTCTAAGATTAGGAGTGTTGGTGAGAGGCCCCTCAAGGGCAATGGATTTGCACCCTACATCATGTATATGATTGAGAAGGTGATAGGACACACATTTGAGTATGACAAGAAGCATAAGATCCTAAAGATAGTGGATGACTTGCTAGAGGTTGGAGTACCCCCACCTAGTCTAGGGAGAGCAGCAGCAGCTGAGGTAGATGCACCTATAGGTGGAGCAGTAGTAGGAGGAGCCTCACCTCCACCACGTGCTCCTCTATGTTCTTCTTCTCACTACCATAGCCCTCCTTCTCCCATTCGCAAGCTCTTTAGTGCCATATTTGGGATGTGCAAGGATAGTGAGGTCAGATAGTGGAAGGAAAGAAAGAGGCTAGGAGGAAGGATACCTAAACTCTTAAGCAGATTTCTAAGAACTTGGAGCTTAATCCTCCTAGGTCTCCTATTTCAGATGATGACCCCCCTCTAGTGAGATCAAGACTGAGGATCAGAGATAGGTCAGACATGACAAACTATTTGCTGAGTTTCTTCATAGGCAGGAGTAGTAGGAGCAGGCACCAGAGCACCCTGACACCTTACCCCTTCAGGCTAGAGTCCCTTCTGACTTTCAGCCACATCCTAGTGCAACAGAGGAGTATGCTTCAGACTGGTGGGGTGACTTCACAAGTGGATACAACTACTATGGTTTTGTTGGCTTTTACCCTTTTGGTGAGGGTGGTTCTCATTCACCTAGTGCTCCACGCTTAGAGGATGAGGATGATGGTGGATAGGATGATGATGATGTTGAGGAGTGATCACTCCTTCTAGCTATAGCTTATAGCCCCTTTGTACTTAGAATGTCATTGTTGGACCTTTGTGGTGATGGATGACAAAGGGAGAGATATAGTGATTAAAGCTTTAGGATGGTCCATTCATTTGTTTAGCTTTTGTACCTAGAGATATGTACTATAGCTGTAGTTATCTTTGTCTCATGAACTTCTTTGATGTATCATTTTGAGTTGAGACAGATTATATGAGCTTTATCCTTATATCATGTATGAGATGAGATTTGTGGTTTAGGGATGTATCTTTTTGAGACTCATGTGACATGATCATTATCTTGTAATATAATCTATCTCAGTGGTTTGTGGACTTGAGAAAATTTGTGATGAGCGATATGTGCATGATATATTTGTTGTATTTCCTTTCATAAGGCCTATACATGTTTAGAGTGGATTTGTTTGGTGTGATGCTTTTATATTTATTCTTGTGTGATATATCTTGTCACATGCATCATAGATTTATTTTCTCACACACACTTGCACCCCACGGATGCAATGATTTAGGGGGAGTCTCCTATGTGTTTTTAATATGTGCAATTAACATTTGAGGTCATTTTGTGAATTCTATTCACAAGCACATATTAAGGGGGAGCCTCTCATAAATCATTGAACCCAAAAGCTTAAATGTTTATATCTTTTTGTAAGCTTTAATCAAGTTGTCATCAATCACCAAAAAAGGGAGAGATTGAAAGTGCATCTAGCCCTTTCATGGGTTTTGGATGATTGAATGATAATGTGATTAAAGGTCTAACCTGTTTGCTAAGTGTTGGACAGGAAATGGGTAATCTCATAGGTATTTATGAAAGCCAAAATGATGTGTTGTTGTATAAACAATCTAGTTCAAACACAAGATAGCAATACAAATGCAACTTATGCAAGGCTTATTCATTGTGGGATTTTGATGAGTCATATGAAAGCAAGCACATTGAGAAATAATTAATGAGACATGAGGGATTGCATATGGAATGGTCTCACTCTTTAGAGCTTGCTACACTAAAAGACAATTATTCAAAAGATCTTAATGAATGATTCAACACCAAGTGTGACTTGATAGCTTGAGAAGGAGAAGATAGCAAGGAAAGGCTTTGAGGTACTAAGCAAGGGTGAAGGGCAAGCGATGGCTTGGCGGCTGAGGAACCTAGCTAGGGTGAAGAAGGAAGTACTTGCATTTAGTTGAGGTACCAATCAAACTATGATGGTCATATTGAAGTGGAGAATCAAATCTTGGATGAATTGTTGAAGTGACTTGATACACTTGAAGCCAACTCATATTTGTTGTTTGTAATCAAGTCACATGCTCAAGAAGGCTATGCTCAAGGAGAAAATCAAAGTCAACATGTTGACACCCTCACTTGATGAAGATTGAAAGCTATGGCATTTGGTTTGAAGGAAATCAACTCAAGCGACTCAACTCTGTTTTTCATTTGATCTTGAGTAAATAGGTATGACGTACTATCAAGAGGGATGCATCATGTTGATATATGATTATTCATAAGTGCTCAAGCCAACCCATGTGAACTTTGAGTGTTTGAGAGCCAAAAGAGCTAACCTATGTTTGCTAAGAGTGGCAATACCGGATACCGGACGTGTTCGGTATTTGCCCAGCCACAGCAACCTTTTTAGTGTTTCTGGTTAGGCTCATCAGAAGTTCTAACAAATGTCTAGAGTTCCTAGGGCTAGAAGTCCTGACAATCATCGGGAGTTCTGACACTTCGCAGTGACACTGACTTAGTGACCGTTGGGGCTGTACAAGCAATACCGGACCGGACATGTCTGGTATCCCCCAATGGCTAGTTTTTCAAAGGGGCTATAAATACCCCTTAGCCTCCACCTTTGGAGGCTACTGATTCTGCTGACATTCTAACATGTTTTTGAGCCTTGAGAACACTCTCGAACCTCTCTTAGTGAGTGATTGATCTAATTTGCAAAATCCATCTTGTGGGTTGAGTGAGATTCAAAATTGAGAGCAAGCCACCCATGAGCACTTGTGCATATTTATCGATCTTGTGATTTGCATTTGTTACTCTTGGACTCTTTGGTCCTAGATGGCTAGGTGTCGTCGGAGAGCACCCAAGAGATTGTGGTATGCCTCGGGAAGTTTGTAACGGTTCAATTCCACCGCTGCAAGGGAAGGAATCCAACTAGTGGAAGGAGGAAAAGGAGTTGGAAAAGACTGGCTAGAGTGACCTTCGTGTGTCCTCTAGAGCTGACCTTCGCTGGATCGCTCGTAGCCCCCTCAATAGAGAGTAGGACTCAACGGAGTCCAAACTTTGTTAAAACAAATACCGTGTCTCGATCTCTCTTTACTTTTGGTACTTGTGATCTTTGTGTGTTTCTTGAGCTTGTCAATAGGTTTCTACCAAGTGCCAGCAACTTGGTGTGAAAGGAGAAATCGAAAGAAGAAAGTTGGGAGCTCATCTACACAACCCGTGCATACTGGACGTGTTCGGTATTGATACTGGACACGTCTGATATTTGGGCTAGCAGCCAACTTATCTATTACTTGCTCTAATCACTTGTGTTGCAGGGTTTTGGCTCATAGCTCTACTTAGTACAGTTCATATACTGTGTGGTTGACTCATGAGAGGTTTATTTCTCTAATTTGGTCTAATCATTTCTGTATTTTGAAGGGTCAAATTTTTAGAAATGCCTATTCACCCCCCTTTAGGCGGCATCCTCAGTCCTTTTAAGACTCGCGATGGTTGGATCACAAGCGGTGGATAGTCGACACCATAGACCATTTGGCACTATTCTTTATGATTCTCATGGTCAACCATCGATAATCAGCTTATAATTGTATCCAAATAGGGCCATAGGCTAGTTATTATAATCAGAGAGTATCCAAATAGGGTCTAAGAGCAAGTCCAATAAAACTTAGCTATAAGCTATGCCAAATCATCAATAGACAAGTTAATATCCTAATACATACAATAACCAGTCTCTCCCTTTACTTCACTTATATTTTTATTCATATAAGACCTCGTGATCAGTGGGTGAGAGAAGAGCCTCAATCCGTGAGGTGTAGCGACAAGCTCCCTATTCTTTCACTACAACCGCATCTATCACTGTACCTGCTCTAATTAAAGTCACATACAATGGCCACTTAATATGGTATTATATAGCACTTTTGGCCCCATGTGACACCAATTAAATGAAGAGATGAGAGGACAAAATTGTCTTCTCGCAACATGTCAACTCCCGCTCATCGCCGAAATGCCAGCCTACCTCATGTTGTAGTAGCAGCTTCGAGTTCGTGCTGCTTTGTCTCAATCTAGCGACATCCAAAAGAAAATTAGAGATGATGCCAAACCTCTTCCTTGCAAGTCACCCTCAAACAACTCCTTTCATGTTGTAAGAGATGCACTAGGCATCAGGCGTGCGGAAGGTCAAGGGCGCAGTGACAACGCAGGTTGCCAAAGGTGAGCTGGTGGCTGTTGGTGATGCTTAACTCGTATTTATACTACCAACATTTAAACAAAATTAACAAATATGAAAACTAAAACTTAGGAATAGGGATTTTAACTAACATTCTCCACAAGTTTTGGTACATATATGTTTTGCATACGCAACACACGAAAACACACTAAAATGTGCAACCGAGAAGGCGTATTCAAGCAAAACACAAAGCAAAGCCCAAGACAGCCCATCCAACTCCATTTCTGGGCAGAACACCAGCGTTGCAGGGCCCCAGGTCCACCCAAGAGCCTACCTAGTGAAGGCGATGCGGGGCAGCACCAACGAGGGGGGTGCGGCCGCACCCCCTTGCTGCCTCTCCGACCCACTCTTCAGGAGGCGATGCAATTAATGCCCCCAAGGACGGTTGCATGGGTGCTTACCAAAAATACCTCACCAAACCATCATACTCAAGGCTATATAAGAAGACCCCCTCCTCACATTTAAAAGAATCATACACTTGGAGAAGAAGAGCAAGGGCATCTACATTTCCATTAGCTTCTAGCTAGACTAGAGTAGGGAGTGAGTAAGGAAAGAGTGAGAGGAATAGTGGAGTAGTGGTTCCCTCTACTTCTTGTACTCGGCAAGCCTTGTACATTGGGTGGACGGAGTGCTGGACTTGTTGGCTTCCTCATCTACACTTGTACCTCTACGATCATCTTGCTACTTGGAGTAAGATGTTTGTGTTCATCTTTTGATTATGAGTTCTTCAAAAAGTTATCTTTGTTCTTACAAGCTTGCGGGTTCGTCATCCATCCCTAGGGTGAATACTCTAGTACAGGACTCTTGATAAAGATAGAAGTTCCTGGCCAACGCTAGAGTAGTGATTGCCTCATATCCTCCGGTTGAGGGGTAGGCGGCAGGTGGTGATAGCCCTATCCATCCTTCATAATCCCCCATGTTCGGATACGACATAGGGCTATAGGCTGGCTACACTTGGTAGACCAAGCGTTCACCGGTGCCCAAAGCAAGTCCGTAGTAGCAAAGTTACCTTTTCTAACAATCTCTAATCTTTATAAGAACCTCACTACCCAAGTGTTGAAGGTAGTTACCATCCATCATAAACCATTAATAAAACATGTATAAGGGCATAAATAGGATCACCAACAAAGGTCTAGGGGGTTAAACTAACAATTTCTATGAGTTTTGGTGAATCTGTGTTTTCTGTAGGGTTTATTCAGAAAACCATCAAGGGGGATTAAAATGTCAAATAAAACCGTGTTTATCCATAGCGAAAACTACTCCAGAGGGTTCTAAAGGACACCAGAAGCCATGTCACCAAAGTAGACCCTAAGGGGATGACAGGTGGGGTCAGCCCCACCTGTAGGCTGGCCGGCCCCCTGGTCCCACATGGCAGTCCCTCCTTCATACATCGGTTCTCTACCACCTTAAGGATTGCATCTACATCGTTTATTCAAGTCGGTTTGACCCAAGGGATCACGATTGATGCTCTGGCCTATATAACCAGCCCCTGGCCCCCTCCAAAGCATGCTACCATAAGTCAAGGTCAGACCAAAAATTAGGGTTTCTAGAGAGAAGAGAATAGAGCTCCAATTCTTCAAGTTTCTAGTATAGGCTAGCTAACAAGGTTCAAGTAGAGTATGGGCTATTGCTCAAGATTTTGGATCTGCTATCTGGAGACTGGTATAGCCATTGTATCTATTTATTTATAACTTTGTGCTACTTTAATATTATGTTGCTATTTATTATGTTCCAAGTTTGCTCTAGTTATATGCTTGATATAGTTGTGATTGATGATGAGTTTATGCATATGTTCGCAAAGCGCTTAGCTCAAGATGCACATGGGTTAAGTGGTCAACATTATGTAAGCATGGTGCTTAGATATTGTTTACCTGCAGATGCATTCTACACTCTGGGTCATGTGGTAGATTACGGATGTGACACTCCCGTCGAGTCCTTTCTAGTCCACTCCCCATTTGTAGAGCAAGTAGAACACAGTTGTGAAGAGAGACAAGCTCTGTTCTTGATCTTCCTTAGTAATGTTCCTTATGCATAGGTCTAGAGTTAATTATGCTATAGATGAGAGTGTATATACTTGGGTGTACAAAAGACTTAGTAAATAAGGAATGACTTAGGAATCGTTTTGCTCTTACCGAATCTCCTGCCTAGCCATACTACATTTTATGAGTCTCTATTTCTATCTTAGGAATTATTATCAATGCTTCATACTTATCATTTATTTATCATTTGACTTACCCCTGCCATAGCATGAGAGTGGTTTTATCATAAGTATACATATTTGTCAATATCTCTATGCCAACAATTCCATAGCTCCTCCCTATGGATAAAATATAAATAACGATACTTGGTATACTCCCGGGTGAAATGCTACAATGGTATATTATCTGTGCGCTTGTGGATACTTTACTTTAATATATATAATTTTCTCTAAGTTTACAAGTGTCATTAATAATTACCAACCATGCATTTCTGGCATCATGCTAGGGATGACAACTTAGTAAAGAGTGATGCTAAGAAATGTCAACACCAAATTATCCTTCCTCTTGTTCTCCTAGGTAAACTAGCCAAGAGACTGCTTACACCTCCATTCCTCATGGAAATACAATAACCTGAATACCACCGAATGAAGTGCTACAATGATATACTTTTGTGCACTTGTGGACTTTTCTGCTTATGCTAAGAAGCACCAACAAGCATTTCTAGCACCGTTGCTGGGGAACGGTTGTCGTTTTAGTCTTTGAACCTAGTTTGCCTGTGTATCCTTTGTTTTTACCTTTCTTTTCTTTTTACTAATGGAGCAACCTATCATTCTAAACCTTTCTGCTCCCAAGGGTGAGTTCGTTGAACCACCACAATCATCGAAGCCAATCACAACTTTTAGTTACGAACTCTACCCTGGCTTCATAACCATGGTTCAGGAATAGACCTTCTTGGGGCTAGATTATGAAAACCCCTACCACTACCTAAGGGAGTTTGAGCAGCTCTGTGCTTGCCTAAACATCTCAGGCATATCACAAGAAACACTTTGGTGGAAGTTGTTTCTCTTCTCACTTGATGAAAGGGCGAAACAATGGTATGCCCATAACATAGGGAAGGTAGCTGGCGATTGGGAAGAACTAAGGAACAAATTCTGTGATTCTGTCTTGCGTTCTTCCCTATATCCCGAATTGCTGCCCTATGATAAGAGATTCTCAGCTTCCAACAAAAAGAGAAGAAAACCATAGGTGTAGCCTAGGATAGATTCTCAATTTTAACGAGATCTAGCCCAAACTTGTCTATTCCCAACCATGTGCTTTTACAGCATTTTTGGTTAGGGCATAGCAAGGAATCTGCCCTATAGCTCGATATAGCTGCCAGAGGGTCGTTTACCCATAAAACCACAACGGAAGGAGAAGACCTTCTAGACTATATTCTAGAGAACACTCCCCTACTAGAACCCCTCCGTGTAGAACCCGAGCTGAAACATGAGGAAGTCTCTTCGATTGAGGCCAAACCTGTAGAACCCATAAAGAGACCCTCACCCAAACCAGAAGATCCGAAGGAAGGTTTCCAACCCTCGGACCTTCTATATTTTGAGATGACTTTTTTGAAGAATTCAGAAACACCTTGAACTACTCATGCCAAAAGGGACCACCAGTTTGTGTCACTCCTTCAGACCCCTTAGATGAATAATTTCTTAGAAAATCCATCAAGGAGTTGATAGCTATCATGAGTAGCGAATGTGTAGAAGAAGTGGAGCTTTCATCTGAAGAAATTCAGATTCGCACCCCTTCCTCCACCATCCGATGCTCAATCGGCAGAACCTCGGTGGATGTCCTCTACAATCCTATAGTCGGAGCTAACCTCATGTCCGCATCTTTTGCTCACACCTATTTTAGCGATGATGCCATCACTCCAACAATCAAAACCTGTAGAATTGCACCACATATTAGATTAGAAGGACTAGGGGTTCTTCATAACATTTCACTTTATCATAATGACAATGAAGTCCCCTTAGACTTCCATGTCTTCGACATCTAGGATTTTGATATCTTAATAGGGCATCCCCTAGAAAAACTTTTTCTCAATCTACCAAAATAGGGGATTTGGACATAAAGTTGGGGAGAGACACTTTTTCCATTCCTATCATCCAAGCCAAAAACTCAGGGGCAGAATCTCTCCCCCATTCTGACCTACCCAAGGAAGTTATGTTGGTTGTACCTTTTGATTCTCCTGAGTCATCCTTAGAAAAGGATGCAAAACTCTTCATAGAAGAAGACGATGATTTAGGAGAAACCATAGATCTTCCTCAAGAGGAAGTACCAGCACGACCTCCACTTGAGCTAAAACCCCTACCCGCTAGCCTACGTTACGCTTTCCTAAATGGCGACAAAGAAACTTGTAATCATTAGCGATAAGCTTTCTAATGAGGAGACGTCCAAACTCATCGCCATCATAGAAAAACATTGGTCAGTCTTTAGGTATTCCTTGCAAGATCTCAAAGGGATTATCCCAACTCTCTATACCCATCGCATTCCGATAGACCCTTAGAGTACACCAACTCAAGAGCCTCAGCGTAAGCTCAAGAATGCGACGCGGGAAGTCATGAAGAAGGAAGTCCTCAAACTTCTTCAACATAGCGACTAGGTTAGTCCCATCCAAGTGGTTCCAAAGAAAGGAGGAATGATGGTCGTTGAAAATAATAAAAATGACTTAATCCCACAGCAAACCATCATGGGGTAGAGAATGTGTATTGATTACCGAAAACACAACATGGCAACAAAGAAAGACCACTTTCCACTGCCTTTCATTAATGAAATGTTAGAGCGGTTGGTGAAGCATTCTTTCTTCTGTTTTCTCGATGGGTATTCAGGGTATCATCAGATTCCCATCACCCCGATGATCAAAGCAAGACAACTTTTACATGCCCGTATGGAACATACGCTTATCGTATAATACCGTTCAGGTTGTGTAATGCGCCCGCTTCATTTCAATGGTGCATGATGTCTATTTTCCCAGACATGATAGATGAAATCATGGAGGTTTTCATGGATGACTTTTTGGTCTATGGCAAAACCTTTGATCATTGTCTAGAGAATCTAGACAAAGTCTTGCAGAGATGCCAAGAGAAGGACCTGGTACTTAACTGGGAAAAGTGCCACTTCATGGTTTGTGAGGGCATTGTTCTCGTGCACCTTGTGTCTAAGAGGGGGATTGAGGTAGACAAAGCTAAGATTGAAGTTACTGAGCAGCTACCACCCCCATGAATGTAAAAGGGATCCGTAACTTCCTAGGTCATGCTGGGTTCTATAGGTAGTTCATCAAAGATTTCTCACAAAATGCTAGACCCCTCATGAACCTGGTAGCTAAGGATGCACCTTTTGAGTTCACAGATGAGTGCTTAAGTGCTTTTCACACTCTCAAGAAAGCACTCATCGCAGCGCCAATCATCCAACCACCCGATTGGTCACTATCGTTTGAGATCATGTGTGATGCTAGTGACTATTCTGTTGGTGCGGTCCTTGGCCAAACCAAAGATAAGAAGCATCATGTAATCGCATACGCTAGCAAAACACTGACAGGAGCATAGCTTAATTATGCTACCATAGAAAAAGAGCTCTTAGCAGTCATTTTTGCTATCGACAAGTTTAGGTCTTAGTGGGTGCAAAAGTTATTGTTTATACTGATCATGCTGCACTTAAGTTTTTGCTCACTAAGAAAGATGCTAAACCTAGATTAATAAGATGGGTTCCCTTACTCCAAGAATTTGACCTTGAGATAAAAGATAAAAAGAGAGTCGACAACACTATCACAGATCATCTATCATGTTTGCAAGTCACTAACATGCAGGAACTGCCAATAAATGACTTCCTATGCGATGACATGCTACTAAAGGTGACGGACACAAACCCGTGGTACGCAAACATCATGAACTTCATGGTTTTAGGATACGTACCACTAGGCGAAAACAAAAGAAATCTGCAAGCAAAAAGCAGGCGTCACCTTTGGGATGACCCATACCTAAATAGGGTATGCTCTGATGGCCTGTTGAGGAGGTGTGTACCAACGGCGGAAGGTTTTCAAATCATTGAAAAATTCCATGCAGCACCGTACGGAGGCCACTATGGAGTATTCTTCACACAAGTCAAAATCTAGCAGTGTGGATTCTTCTAGCCAATGATGTATGAAGACCCCAAAGAATTCATCCGAAGGTGTCAGAAATGCCAATTGTAAGGTGGCATCATTGCTTGCAACGCAATGCCCTTCCACTACAACCTGCAAGTGGAGATCTTCGATTTCTAGGGCATTGACTTCATGGGGCCATTCCAAAAGTCCCATGATAGTGAGTACATCCTTATCGCCGTTGACTACATGTCAAAATGGGTGGAAGCATTACCATGCAGAGCTACTAACACCTAGCACACCAGGAAGATGTTCCATGAAGTGATCTTCCCTCGCTTTGGAACACCGAGAATGGTGATAAGCGACGAGGGATCTCACTTCATCGACAAAACCTTTAGAGACTTCTTGAGAGAGCTTGGGCCAAGCACAACATTGCCACCCCATACCACCCTCAAACAAGCGGCCAAGCAGAAACTTTAAATAAACATATCAAAAATATCCTATATAAAATGGTCAATGCAATGGAAAAAGGATGGGATGCACTTTGGGCATACATGACAGCTTATAAAACTCACATTGGCATGTCATCGTTCCAGCTTGTTTATGGAAAGAGTTGCCATCTACCAGTTGAGCTTGAACGCCGAGCTTACTAGGCTATAAAAAGACAGAACATGGATGTGAAGCTAGCTGGCAAGATAGACAAAAATAAATTACCGAGCTATAAGAATGGCGAGAGAAGGCATACCACAGTGCCATGCTCTACAAAGAAAGAACAAAGAGATGGCATGATCACTAAATCCAACAGAAAGAGTTTAAGTAGGGAGATAAGGTTCTTCTATTCAACTCCCAAGTCAAACTCTTCGGTGAAGGAAAACTAAGAAGCAAATGGCAAGGACCGTACACCATCATCAACACATCACCACATGGCACAATCACTATCTAGGACGATGATGGTAACATTTTCAAAGTTAACGGTCAATGTTTAAAAGCTTTCTTAGAGCCTTCTCATAACACTAACTTAGAAATAGATAGAATAGATTTAATTGATTTTGATAAATTTATTCAAAACTTATAAAAAATATAAAAACAATTCTAACATATTCTTTCATTTACTTAAAATATAAATTTTTTCCTTATCTTCCTAAACCAATCATGGCTAAATGACCTTTTTACCCTCACTAGACAAACCATGATACTTGCTTATTCTTGCGTGATTTTTGTTGATCACATGAGTATCCATTCTTTATTACACAATCATGTGAATTTTTGCAAAATGAATATTCTTTTGATTCACCATGATCATGTGCATCCCACACTATCACTCGCTGATCCTGCTGAATCATATTCGAGCACCAGCATCCCTTGAATCCACGTGCATGCATGAGCATCTAGATGAAAACTCAGGCTAGGGGGAGGAGCTAGGGGTGTGGGCGCACCCATGGTGCGGCCGTACCACCCGTGGCTCCGTTGGCCCCCAATCTTCGTTCATATCTCTTTGATCCTCTATGAATCATGGCCATGGTGGTGCTCTATTTGTTTCCTTTGTAGTAGAGAAATGAGCTCCTATTTAAACCACCCCAAGCCTCTCCCACTCTTCACACCAAGCTTCAAATCTTTCTTCTCTCCCTCCACAAAGCTCTCTCAAGCCTAAGCTCAGCATGGCCAGCCATGCCCTTGCTTTGTACACAGCCTCCAGCTCAACCTACGACTTTGAAGGAGTGCCGGTGTCCATCGACTTAGTGCCCGAGAACTCCTATGAGAGGGAAGAAGCATGGTTGATCACCGAAGCGCTGCTCGCTATCATGCCACCACCAAGCTATGTTATGAGCGGTGGCACTAGCTTGAAGTCCATGATGTGTTCCAAGGCACTCCTTTGTGTCGCCAAGGAGAAGAAGGTGGCACCAACAAGACCAACCACTGGTGCCATTGGCCTCAAGCAAAAGGCACCCGAAGCTAGCGGATCAAAGAAATGCTCTTTTGTAATGCCTTCGGGCAATATGGTCTCTCGCGCTAGCTCATCCTTACCCCCTGCTAGGCCTAGTCCTTCATAAACCATGGTAGGAGTACACAACCCCGATGGAGGGTATGGGAAGGTGCTCATGTGTAAGCCTACTAAAGAGCCGATGCGCAAGTCGGCTCCATCAGGAAAAGAGTCTGAATCTTTGGGCGCGCCCCTTAGGATCAAAAGGTTTAGAAATCTTCCGCTGATCAAAAGACCCATAGGGAAATATGAGAGTCATGACGAGGAGGATGCACCTTCTAAAGGTCCTTCCATCACCTCTCTTAGCTCCAAGAACGCTAGCCTACGAAATCTCCTTTAGGGCCTTAATGCCAGCTTAGCCACAAACCTCCTCAAGATTAGAGATCTGGTCGATGACATTAATAGTTTGCGCTTCAATCTAGACCAAAAGTTAGCCAAAGTGGCTAAGGCAATAGGAGTGGTAGATGCTTTAGACGAACCTCTCTAGAACACTCCCGCTAAATAATTAGGCACATCTTTATCTTTCAAGATTTTTATTCCAATCATGTTTGAATTTCATCATGTAATGTGCCTATCATTTGATAATTGAATAAAGATTTTATTATTAGAAATATTTGGTGCACTTGTTTTCTTGTTCTTTTTGTTTAAATAAAACAGGAAAGAAAACAAGTGTGGGGGAGGAACCACACTCACCTCTGACTCAGTTGCATAAAAGACGGCCAAATTCAAACTCGGTTTGTGCAACTTTCACTCTCATTCCACATTTAATAGAAGCTTTAAAAATGAACAAATTTTTAATAAACTAAAAAGAAAATGATCCATCTCTATGTCTTCCTATGATTAAAAAGTTTGCATACTTTTTATTCCCTACTAATATTCCTAAAAACTTGTGAACACTTATCATAGGGAATTCATTTTATCTAAATAATTGATGAATGAGAGATAGTAGGATGATATGACACTTGCTCATTCTTCCAAAGTACTTGGGGTTTATTTTACAAAACAAAATTCAAAATAGCATGTTCCTTGAATGACATTCAAATACCTACCAAGGCCATATATGATCATACATGACAAAACTTTCCACATATATGCCTCTTACTTTGTGTTGAGTTTGGTCAAGTTTTGTGGACCCTGTTCAGAGATGTTTCATGCTCCCAATATCAAAACTCACGTACACGCCCCAAATAATCAGCAATTCCTACACTGGGGATATGCTAAAACATGTTTTCCATCACCAACAAATAAATACTCCATACTCTAAATTATGATCTTTCTAGCATTATGAGACAGAAAGGCTATGCAGAAAAGTATTGAAAAAGAAAGAATGGGACATGTGAAAGTCCCAAAGTATATATATAAAAAAAGAGGGAGACACATGAAGGTCCCAAAAGCATTTAAAAATGATGAGCACATGAAGGCTCATAGAGAAAATAAGCTAGCCATGTCTCAAAATAAAAAGCTAAAAAAGAGATCATATCAAATAGAGGAGTATAGTTCCACCAAAAATTCCACACACTTGCACTATTTTGATCTAAGGCTATGATGCTTCTCTCCGGTGAGGTCCAGGATTTGACTTTACAATATATGCAAGGTAAGTGTGCCTCAAAAACTTTCATCACTACCCAAAGCTCCATATAAGCTTTTAGAAGTAGGATGATTAGAGAGAAGGCAAAATTTCAAAATATGCCATGGAAAGGAACCACTTACTGTTTACACCAGAATTTGGAAGAAGGATCTCAGAAGCTCGAGAGCTCCCAAGATCATGACAGCAGGGGATCAGTTACATGCAGATCGAAACTAGCTGATTTAGATGCAACACTAGAATCAGCTTTCTTCAGATAGTGCTAGCAGATAACGACAGAGGCTATGATCGGCGCTGAGACGAGACATGCTGGACTCTACAAGAAGGGAAAGATTAGAGTCCAAGTTATCTTAAATTAGGAATGTTTTCATTATGCCAAAGATTGTATTAAGTCGTACTCGAGTAGGGTTCGTTTTAGGCCCTGGTTATAAATACCAAACCCTGGCTATTGTAAAGGATGAACCAATCAATCAAATGCAAGTCAATTACTTTTTTTTGGCTCCGGCCACCCCTTAGGAGTAGGAGTAGAGTAGATCTCGGCGAGTTCTTTGGCAAGTATGGCTGCATCGATCCGGTCGACCTCCACTGCTTATTGTAAGTACCGTCATGGTTTATACCTCTGTTCGTATGGCTACATCGATCCGGTCGACCCCCATTGCGGCTCTGGTATAAGCTAGTTATCGACTCTTGTCTAATTCAAGTATGGCTTGTGTGATTCTGCCTCACACCCCACTGCTTGAATTGGATCAAGGTTAAGTTATCAGCCCTATCTTAGAGTGGCAGTCTTTGGTAGATTCATTAAGTTACCGATATTGCTTATTGCTTTCATTGTTTATCTAATTACAGCAATATCACTCTGCCCAATTGAGATTGATCTGGATTGGCCTTATATCTTGTTTAACTCATCGTTTGCTAATCTAGAACTGATCTAATTTGCATCTTAAGCGATGAGTTATGTTTTTATTGGCTGTTTTGCGTCAATCTTAATCGTGCATAGCGTGCGGTTAAGGCATGTTCGATCTTGAGAAGATCTATCGGTTAGCGAGAACCATTTCATGGTCCATCATCATGGCCTATGGGATTCTGCCTCTCACCCCACTGTTGGCACTGTGGAGTGGGGATCATTGGTTGATAGACCCGGTCCTGAGAAGACATGACCTTAACCATGCGCTATGCCTAAATCGGTTGTTTAGCCGATATCGAATGCTTTTACAAATAGTTCACATCATGAGATCATTGAAGTAGGGATAAGTTGAAAGATGTGTTAGCCCCATGATCTTGTTATTGTATTACGGCCTGTAGAATTCTGCCTCATGCCCCACTGATATTAGTAATGAGTTAGGGTCATCGAGTCTATTGTTGTTTCTACGGCCTGCGTGATTCTGCCTCATGCTCCACTGGTCGTGGTGATAGATGAGATCTAACATGTTCATTAGATTTATCTTTATTAAATGATTAAGTGATGTTGAATTATTTCTTTATATAAAAAGAGTTTGGTTACTCATAATCATTAGCTCAGTATAGACCAATCATCATTGATATCTTATTGCCATTGATTAATATCCATTTAAATGATGTTTATCTTGAATGATAACCAATTCTCTTCACACGACCCCATGAGCTCTAACTGATTTATTCTCATGAATATACTAGAATCAGCTATTTAGCCGATTTCCTTTCATATCGGCTCTCACAGCCATATATTCGGAACTGTCTAGCAACACCAGCAAATTCTGCCCTTAATTACTGATGAACTTTCTCTCCTTGTCAATCGTAGGGTCAAATTGACTGGCACGCTTTGGGAGGATTGCGCAGGATCGACCACCCCTGCGCTGAAGCTAGGCGGATCTGCTCCAACGAGTGGACCCTTCCGGCTTGCTATGTGTGTCCTCGGCACGAGACAAAATTCTATGTCAACACTTACAAAGTTGAGTGACTTGAGAGAATCATTCAAGGAATAAAAGGACGCGTCCTTAGCGGGGCATACTGAGGGCGTGCGTTGGCTAGCGTCGGGCTCGCATCGCCGAGACAATGAGCTTTCTGCCTGTTGCGCCGCCACATGCTCGAGCAACATGCGAATCTCTTGGTGGGCCCAGCGATCCTCGGACGTCGTGGCCTCTAGAAGGCCGTGCAGTAAGGCCGTCGCTGCAGTGATGTTTTGGCTCGCCCAAGCGAAGTGAGGCAGGGTCCCATCATCGGTGAGGATCCTTTGGTGTACGGTGCGGGCCATGGCACGGGCGCGCCCACCGCTTTCGCGATGTTCGATCTCGCGATTGGTGTCCGCGTACTCCCGGACGAGCGCTTGCCCGGCCTCATCGATCTCTAGCTTGTGGGCCCTCAGCTGCTCCATCCTTAAGCGAGATGGGACCACCATCTCCTCCCTGGACCTGCCGCTAGGGTTGCTTGTCGGGGTGGCCTCTTCCCCGAAGACGCTTTGGACGTGCCCCTTGGGGGTTTGCGTCATGAAGCATTCCCAGGAAGGGTGATGGCTCCCCCTGCTAGAGTCAGAGCTGGAGGACGACTCTGGTACCTCCGTGAGGAGCTCGTGGAGTGTCTCCAGATCATGTTCAATTGCCCCCATGAACTCGCTGTCCATAGGCAGCTGAACCATGCGTAGTGCTAGATGGTGGCCAGCGGTTGCCGTAGCATTGCGGAGGCCAAACGGCAACGCCATCGAGGCACGCCGTGTGGAGCGTTCTGGAGAGAGGGTGATGTGGCGCAGGGCCTCCCTAGACGACTGGGGCCCAAGGGAGATGCCGGGCTGGCCCTCAAGCCTCCGGTAGCTGAAGTTGACGGGAGGGAGAGGCTGGACGGCCGCGTGGGTCAGTGCCAGCTCTCCATCTAGTGTGACGATGAAATCCAAGTCACCAAAATGCACGAGACCTAGCTGATTGCGTGGTTAGCCATCCAAGGCCTGATTTGGAACGTGCAAAGGCCCCTACCTAGTGCGCCAACTGTCGGTGTTTCGTACAAGCACCGGCAAGTAAATTTATAGTGATGCGCGTTAGGCCCGGATGGTGCGCTAAAGGACACAAGATTTATACTGGTTCAGGCCGAATGTACCTACGTCCAGTCTATTATTGCTCGTGTTATTAGCAACGAAAAATGGTTCGTAGTAGGGGGTACAAACGGTCGAGAGAGGGACTGGTCCCAAGTCTCTGATGGAAGGGTCGAAAGGATGCCAAGAGCTTGGTAGCAGCTTGACTATGTGTGATGTGTGTTGTGTTGTCAAGAGTCGGTCCCTTCGTTGAAGGAAGCACATCCCCTTTTATAGATGAAGGGGATGGCTTTACAAGTGAGAGGGCTCGGATGCATACGCTACCTAGCCTTGTTGTTCACGTCTACCAAGCCTTGTTGTACATTCCGGTGGGTGCGAAAGGATGATAAACGCCTATAATACTGTCGATGCCACTATAGAATGTCAGGATGGCTACAGAGTACTGCCCCGCGTAGGGTATGGACTCTGGTATAGTGGTTTTGACTTATGAGCCATGCCTTGCCTTTCTCCGCACGTCTTCTGGTTCCCTCCGAACGGGGAGCCCCGGTCGGATGGCTCTGGTCAGCCCTCAGTGCGCCAGTCGGAGAAGAGCGGTGAGCAGGCTTCCCACGAGCCCCGGTCGCGGGGTCGGAGTAGGAAGCAATGCTGTGGGCAAAGCCTTTTGATCGGAGGGGGCGTCTGGAGGCTGAAGCGAATACTCCGATCTAGTGGACCCGAGGGGCCATGAAGCGGGTGCCGCTCCCTTGGGACCATATTGTGGTGATAGCATATCCGTCATTTGTGGAGGACGCGAGTCTTTTTTTGGACCGTAGTGGTTGTCATATGTCTACGTCGGGTTTCGTGCCCAAGGGCTAAAGGCGGTGCCCACAACTCTGTAGGGCAAAGAGCACGCGCCCACAACACTATTTAGGCTCTGCTATGCCTGGAAGGGTCTAAAGCACCCATCCCGTCATTCCCTGGCAGTACTTTTCCTGTTAGGGCATAGGGTATGGACTCTGGTTCAGTGGTTTTGACTTATGAGCCATGCCTTGCCTTTCTCCGCACGTCTTCTAGTTCCCTCCAAACGGGGAGCCCCCGGTTGGATGGCTCTAGTCGGCCCTCAGTGCGCCGGTCGGAGAAGAGCGGTGAGCAGGCTTCCCGTGAGCCCCGGTCGCGGGGGCGGAGTCGCGGGGTCGGAGCAGGAAGCAGTGCTGTGGGCGTCCCTTGGGCGAGACCGAGCCTGTCCCTCAGGGGTCGGGTAAGGCAGAGTCTATCCCTAAGCCCTCGGGTGAGGCAGAGCTGGCCCAAAGACATCGGGCGAGGCGGAACCAAACTCCCGTCATTCGGGCAAGAAACATAGCGGCGCCCTTGTCTGTCCAGAAGTTTTTAACATTCGATGGTTATTGGTTCCACCACCTGGGGTACCCCGGTGTTAGGTCCGCGACAACATGGGGCTTGAATTTTTATAATGCATTGGTGAGAATTTTTTTATTTTTATAATGCAGCAAGTGTTGAAAAGTAAATATGCCGAAGTAAAATATAATGCAAAAAAATAATTATAGATAACTACTGAGTTACCTCTCGGCGAGGGTTCGGCATTTTAAGTCCACCGAACCAGACTTCTCTATTCGCGTTTATTCTTTGGGTGCGTCCTTTGATCCCGGTTATGGAGACCTTGATGGATGAACTTATTTCTTACACCATTCCAAATTAGAGCATTGTTCTGGTCTTGGCTTGAAGGTGAATCGCTCTTCCTTGCTATCGATATGGAATTTGATTTCTCTAGCCCTGATATCAATGTGTGCATTTGTAGTACTCAGGGTCTCCCAAGTATAAGGGATGTGTTCATGTCCTCCTACATGTCAAGTACTACAAAATCCATAGGAACAAAGAAGTTTCGTACTTTTACCTAAATATTCTCAACGATTCCTGCAGGGTAGCGGACCGATTGGTCGGTTAGTTGCAAACACATCGACGTTGGTGTAAGTGTTGAGTAGTTGAGCTTGTCAAAGATCTTCTTAGGCATGACACTAATGCTTGCTCCAAGATCGCATAACGCGTGCTCAAAGTTCTAGCTTCCGATTGAACAATCGATAGTGGGACACCCCGGATCCTTCTTTTTGACAGGTGATGTATTTAGGATGGCAGCACTACACTCCTCTATCAACTTGATTACTTCAGTGGTGGGCAGTGGTCTTTTGTTGTTGAGAATGTCTTAGAGATACTTCGTATAGGTGGGTACCTATATGGCATCTAGTAGAGGAATATTGATATATATTTTTTGAATTACCTCCACAAACTTACCAAACTGTTCATCCATTTTGGCTTTTCAATTTATACATGGAAATGGTAGGAACGTAGTGTCAAGAAAATCTTGTTGTAATTCTCGCTCTTGTGGCTCAACTTCTTCAACTTCATCGTTTCTCTTCTCCCCTTCCTACATTACCACTTGTGTCTTACCTGTCCTTGTCGGATACAGCAGATCACGAGTAGACTTCCCACCTCTTGTGGTTATAGTGTTGACCTTTTCAAGGTTAGTAGCAAAAGGCAGAGTAGTGGCCAACTGGCTTAATTAAGATTCTATCTTTTTATTATAGCTAAGTTGGTCTTTATGGCAGAAGAAAAACTATCCATTTTAGTATTTATGTTTTCTAGGACCTTATCATTAAAAGCAAGTTTTTTAGAAATATTCTCATTAATTGTAGCTTGTTCTAAGATTAAGTCTCTTAAGGATGGTTGCTTGGGATTAAAAAGAATTATAATTGTTACTTGGGTACTTATCTTGGTAAGTTGACCATTGTTGTTGATTCCATCCTTATTGTTGTTGTGAACCTGAATTGTTGCCAACTGTCGGTGTTTCAATTAAGCACCAACGAGTAAATTTGTATTATTGTGCGTTGGACCTAGATGGTGTGCTAAAAGACACAAGGTTTATACTGGTTTGGGCAGAATGTCCCTACATCTAGTTTGCGACTGTTGCTTGTGTTATTAGCACTAAAAGGTTCGTAGTAGGGGTTACAAACGGGCAAGAGAGGGACATGTCCTAAGTCTCTGATGGAAAGGTCAAATGGGCGCTGAGAGCTTTAGATGCTGCTCAGCTATGTGGTGTGATGTGTGATGTCTTGAAATCGATCCCCCCCTCTAGTGAGGTGTCCTACCTCTCCTTTTATAGACCAAGGGGAAGCAGGGGTTATAGATGGGAGAAAGAAGAAAAAACCAGAGGCCAAGGAGGTCCTTCAAAGATGCTAGGTCTTCTTTTTCCTCTAAGCAAGCCTCGCTGACACGGCAGATGGTGCTAGGGATAGCTCCATGCTAGGTGCATGTCGACCAATCCTGATAGGGCCATGCTTTGGCTTTGTCAGCAAGTGGTCACGTGCCATTCTGCCCTGGCGGGCGGCGCGATGGACCAGGGTGTTGAACCATGATCCTACAGGGAGCAGACGACTGCAGTGACCCCATGTCTGTTACTGTAGATGATGTGTGTTTCCTCCTAGACCATAGTGGTTGTCATATGCTTCTATTAGGAACCATGCCCGAGGGCAAATGCCAGCTCCCACAACACTGTAAGACAAATGTTGGCACCCACAACACTGTTTGGGCTTCTAACATGCCTGGAAGGTCTTAAAGGGCCCGTCTTGTCATATCCTGATAGTACTTTCCTACAAGCATGTAGGGTATGGTCCTTGGTATTGTGGTTGACTTGAGTGCCCTGCCTTATCTATGCGTGTAGTTATGAAGGTGCAACGCACAGACGTCGGGCAAGGTGGAGCCTACCCTTGGATGTCGGGCAAGGTAGAGCTAGCCCTCGGACGTCGAGCGAGGCGGAGCCTACCCTCAGACATCGAGCAAGGCGGAGTCTACCCCTAGGGGTCGGGCAAAGCATAGTCTGCCCTTAGGCATCGAGCGAGGCGGTGCCAGCCCTAGGACATCAGGTGAGCTAGAGCCAGCCCTCAGATGTTGAGCGAGGTAGAGCCAACCTTTGGGGGTTGGACAAGATAGAGTTAACCCTTGGTTGTTGGGCAAGAGGTGTAGTCGCGTTCTTGTCTGTTTAGAAGCATCAACGTTTGATGGTTATTAGCTCCTCCTCTTTGGGTACCCCAGCTCTCAGTCCTCGACACCAATAATGTTTACATTCTCTTAATATTCAGGGAATTCAACCCCCAAATATTATCCACATGTGTTTTGAGCATTGAAAGCATCTAGAATGGCCTGACGATCTCTCTTGTAATTGGCTCGCTGTTCAAGCCAATTCAGCAGTACGTCTATCTTGGTTGACAATGCACACACCTCTTCTCATACTTCTTCACTCTTATGGCATGATTGGATGTTGCATGATGACCAGCCTTGATTAGAGGCTATCTTCTCCATAAGAGTTTCAGCTTTTCCAAGGATGAGTGACATAAATGATCCTCCAGTAGTGGCGTCAAGTTGTTCATGAGCTTTCTGACTTAATCCATGGTAGAAACTTTGCATGAGCAACCAATCTTCCATTCCATGGTGAGAAAAATCTAAAACATATTCTTGGAAACATTCCCATGCTTCTAGAATGGTCTCTCCCTTTTGCTGTTGGAAGTTGGAAATCTTTCCTCTTAAGGCATTGGTCTTACCTACTAGGAAGAACTTTTCTAGGAAGGCCTTTGAACACTTTGCCCATGTATTGATGTTGTCTTTATTGGTGTAGAACCACTGCTTCGCCTTTCCCACTAGTGAGAATGGAAACAAGCGAAGTAGTATGATGTCTTGAGCAATGTCCTTGATGATGACTGTTCTACTAATCTCTAGAAAATGCTAAAGATGAGCACTAGCATCTTCATGTGCCTTTTCACTGAATGGGGTAGCTAGCACCATGTTGATGAGGCTTGGCTTGATCTCAAACTCAAGGTTGTTGGTTTTGAGTGTTGGTCTAGTGCGAATGTTCTCGGTGCTCAGAGCAGAGAACTAATGCAGAGTTTTGTCAGCCATAGCTCAGAAACTGGTGTTGAGCTACCTCTTAATTAGGTTGATTCTGATTGGAAGTTATTGGTGAATCACAACCAATTCTACAATACCCTGTATAAAATATGAACAACGACAAAAAAGGGTAAACCTGCTAAAGCAGAGTTGTTATGATTTTATCAATAAGTATTTATTTGATCAATTCTCTATAGCCATTTGCCCCTCCCTAGAAACGGCGCCAGAAATGCTTGTTGACATTTCTTAACAGCATTCTTTACTAAGTTGTCATCCCTAGTATGATGCCAGAAATATGTGGTTGGTAATTATTAATCACACTTGTAAACTTAGAGAACATTATATATGTTAAAGTAAAGTATCCGCAAGCGCACAGATAATATACCATTGTAGCATTTTACCCGGAAGTATACCGAGTATCGTTATTTATATTTTATCCATAGGGAGGAGCTATGGAATTGTTGGCATAGAGATATTAACAAATATGTATACTTATGATAAAACCACTCTCATGCTATGGCAGGGGTAAGTCAAATGATAAATAAATGATAAGTCTGAAATAGTGATAATAATTCCAGAGATAGAAATAGAGACTTATAAAATATAGTATGGCTAGGCAGGAGATTCGGTAAGAGCAAAAGATTCATAAGTCATTCCTTATTTACTAAATCTTTTATACACCCAAGTATATACACTCTCATCTATAGCATAATTAACTCTAGATCTATGCATAAGGAACATTACTAAGGAAGATCAAGAATAGAGCTTGTCTCCCTTTGCAACCGTGTTCTACTTGCTCTACAAACGCTGAGTGGACTACAAAGGACTCCACGAGAGTGTCACATCCATGATCTACCACATAACTCAGAGTGTAGAATGCATCTGGAGGTAAACAAGATCTAAGCACCATGCTTACATAATGTCGACCACTTAACCCATGCGCATCTTGGGCTAAGCGCTTTACGAACATATGCATAAACTCATTATCAATCACAACTATATCAAGCATATAACTAGAGCAAATTTGGAACATAATAAATAGCAACATAATATTAAAGTAGCACAAAGTCGTCAATAAAGAGATACAATGGCTATACCAGTCTCTAGATGGCAGATCCAGAATCTGGAGCAATAGCCCACACTCTACTTGAACCTTGCTATCTAGCCTATACTAGAACTTTGAAGAATTAGAGCTCTATTCTCTTCTCTCTGGAAACCATAATTTCTGGTTTGATCTTGACTTAAGGCAACATCCTCTTAAGGGGGGCAAGGGCTGGTTATATATGCTGTAGCATCAATCATGAGCCCTTGGATCAAACCGACTTGAATAAATAGCATAGATGCAATCTAGGAGAACCGATGTAGTGATAGGGGCTGACATGTGGGCCCTGGGGGGCCGAGCGGCCTACCGGTGGGGCCGGCCGGCCCCACCTGGCAGCCACTCGGGCTCCACCTCGGCGTGGAGTCCTCTTAAGTCTTCTGGAACCTTCTAGTGTCTATTTCACTGCTGATAAGCACAATTAATTCTGACATGTAGGTCCACCTTGACGGTTTCCTAAATAAACCCTGCAGAAAATACAGATTCACCAAAACTCATGGAATTTGTTAGGTTAAACACCTAGACCTTTGTTGGTGATCATATTTATGCCCTTATACATGTTTTATTCATGGTTTATAGTGGTTGATAACTACCGTCAACACTAAACCTTATAGGATAGCCACTTTTAGTTTGACTTGCTCAATGGCTCACAAATAGGGATATTTGTGAAATATTGAAAAGTGGCTAATTAGATTCAAATTAATCATTTGATATTTTCCATGTGAAGCTCTTAATGGCTCTCTAGTAGAGCAACATACTTCTCAAGATGCAGGTATACGAGAAGTACTAGAGGCTGACAAAGAATCACAAACAAAAGCTCACTGGTTGTGTTCTGCGCATATCGGACGGTATGGATACCGGCCGTGTCTGGTATTCTAGGGAGCATAACATCATTTCTGGTTGCTGTTGAGTTATGATCGTTGCGACTTCATACATGCCTAAGTGGTTTGTGAGTATTTCTCAACACAATTTGGAATATGGCCTTGTTTTCCTATGTGTTGGTCAAAATAGAAAATAGACTCTCTCATATTCATAATTGAATAAAGTGCTTGAGGCAAGTTATTTGGATCACTTGTGGCACTTATTGAGGGGGAGCTCATATTTCTATTTTGTGCCTTTGTGGACTAACAATTTCTTCTAGTGATCTTGTAGTCCTAAGTGTGATAAATGGATCTTCGTGAGAAGCATGATTATCTGATAAATAAGATCAAACTAATAATTGCCATGCTATGTGTCTTCTTAGTGGAAATCTTATGGGCTCAAGGCAAAGGTATGTGTTTACTTCATGCATTGTAAGTGCATCCAAGGCCCTTTATATGCTAGAGTGTGCATATGTGTGACATAGGATAGATGTTTTTTTTTCAAAATCTCTAACTAGCATGTGTAGGTGGTGTGAATTTGAAAAACCATTTGATTCTTGGTCTTTGTGACCTAGCCTTGTCATGTGATGATTATAGCTCTCCTTGATTGATTGATTCGCTAATCACACATGACATGTGATGAGGACATGGCACCTTCGGATACGAACAATGATTATAAGGTGCGCTCGTTCCTACATTTGCATAGTGGCTTTGGTTACAATTCACTTGGTTCCACATGTACATGTCACTATTTGATTGTAGGTTCAAATGTGTTTCATAATGGAAGTTCATCAAAGTTAAACTTTCGGTTCGTCGGCAGCCCGACAGTGCCTCATTGGGAAGGCCATAACTCATCCATACGGAGTGCGATCGAGGTCAATGAGCACTTGATGGAAAGCTTGTTTGATAAGCTTTCAAATAGATCTGGTTCCATCACAATATCATGTCGGCAAAGCCTCCAAATCACCAATATATTCTATCGCTATTTCTGGTGGGAGCTACACTGTCGTCATGGGCTTGTTAGACATCCTTGGGACCCAGGCCCAAGTTGGAGCACGCCCTAAGAGATGGCCTTGGACGTCCTCCTCCTTGGCCACCACCTTAGGAGGCCAGCAAGGACGTCCAAGCCAAGCCAGAGGCCCAGTCCAATCCAAGTTCGAGTCTGCCTCGGCCGTCAGGACCAGTCTGTAATAAAATGGACGCCCAGGACGCATCTGAATTCCATTTTTGATGATCCACATATGGATGGAAAGATAATTTCATAAGGAAACCAATGGAAGTGGTCCCACATCAAAATTCTATTAGAATCAATGGGAATCAACAAAACAAGTTGACGTCCAGAAGCTGTCACGGCGCTGCGTCGTCGTCTTTTGGGCCGTTGGGCCTTGTAACGTGTTGGGACACCTTTAGGATGTGAAGAGGGATCCTTAGACGTCACTTAGGCTATATAATCAATAGCCACCACCTACTTTAGGTTTTGGGTTTTGTTTTAGATCAATCTGTCATTGAACAGTCGCCGTTATCGGTTTGCAAGACCCCAACTTCGAGTGCTTAATCATTCATCTGCAATTGTTACTTTAATTGAGTTGCTTTTATCTTGTTCTTGCTTATGTTCTTCGATTCGCAGCAGGGATTAGCCTTCTTGGCGAGGTCAACCGGATTGTGACACGGTTGATAACCAGAGGAGACATGGTGCTAAGGTTGCAGGGTTTGGGTCTTTGTGATCTGAAGCCGGATCGGTGTGTCGCTCTCCGAACAAATCGTTGTTTATCTTGAACCTGACGGAAGATCGGGATCCTCCCCCCCATTAAGTGGTAATCAGAGCTTCAGGTATACCATCAAGTTCGTATCTTACCCTTAGTTTGAGTGTTTTTGCTTTTATCCAATAGTCCAATGCCATATTTGTTTCCTATCCTATAACCATCCGCGCCATAGCCTTTGCATGATTCAGTTTCAGAGTCCGCTTAGTTGAGTTTGTGTCCTAGGTCAAAGTCTTGTTGCTAGTTTAGATTGTGTTCTTTTCTAGTTTGTGTTGATACCTCCACCCGCCGCTATTCCGTATCACCATCGGTTTGCATCTTGTGTCCACTAAAACCCTGATTCGAGCAGCTTCCTTAAAACAGTCATAACTTTTGCATCCGAACTCGAAACGGGGAAAATTTTATATCTACGGAGAATGCCAGAAAATTTTAGATCTATTTCATCCCAGCATCGCTGGGTTCGCAAAAATTATATTTGCGAAATTCAATTAGGAAAATTGAGTTTCTAGGACCACAAGTTTTGGTATGCTTTTTAGCACAGTCCTAATTTTCTATAGGCCACATCTTTTATTCAATTGAGCTCAAATTTTTTGTGGTTTATTCTTGTGTGCTCCTTGCTGAGAAAAAAATATCAAAAGAGCAAAAGCAAGAAAAAAAGATTGGACAAAAAAATAAAAGAAAAAATAGTAAAAGAGAATAGAAGATATCGAAAAGGAGCACATAAGGAACACTCAATAGCTCTATTGTTTGTGGTATCTTTTGCCTTGTTCATATCCGTTGCTACCTTTAATACTTGTTTCCTTTCATCCTTATTTCTTGTCTTGTTTATCACAACTGGTGATAGAAACACGTATAGGCCAGCAACTAGGACAAGTGCTCTAGACATTTATTCAATATTGTTGTCTGTCACTGACTTGTGTGCCACATATATATATTTGTTCTTTTTTGTGCCTCCCAAGCTCCACATATACTTCAGATCGGTACAGAAAAAGACCCTTGTAATCTCGGTACCACTGCCTCATAGGTATCACGAACCAGCCACCGGTTGTACCGCCACTACTTGCGTTGGTAAGAACTTTGTAAGAGCTTGGTAAGACGCTTCCACTTGTTGTGAAAAGTGACACCACTGCAACCACGTAGTCATTTGGTAGGGATAACTTTTACCATTTGTTCCTTGTTTTTGTGTTCACAATGACAGGTTGTTCGTATACACCGACTTATGATGGTATAGGTGCTGATGAGTACATGGAGTGGGAAATTGCCATCGATAACATATTTGCTACTCGCTTTATGTGTCCAAGGAGGAAGGTAAAAAATACAGCTAGTGTTTTGCTACATTCTGCTTTATCTTGGTGGGAGTCTTTAGATCCTTCTGATAAGCCTCAAACTTGGAATGATATGAAACTTCTTATGCGAGAAACCTTTGTTAATCCACCTCCTATTTTGACTTCATATGATGAGGTGCTCCATTTAGAGGAAGAGTCTGTTGTTATTCCTCCTACTATGCCTAACCTTTTGTAGGACAATGTAGAAAAGAGCAAGGATGACGTGACAGAAAATGAGAAGCTCATAGCCTCATGTGAAAATTCAGAACCATCAACTATTACCCCTGTTGAACATGAGAGCAAAGGTAATGCCCATGATGGTAAACTCACAGAAGGTGAGAGTTCTCTTGATGTGCTGAATTTTTCCACCAATCATGCTATGATAGAGCAAATTTTAGTGGAGCATTCGCTTGATTTACCTTTGTGACAAGATGATTTGCTTGATGTTTCTTATGACGAAGATGACTTGCATGATGATATTTATGTTATACCCATGCAATCATTGAAGAATGATCACGCTATATGTGTGCTGAAAATGAGCACTTGTGCTGAAAATAGACTTGTTATTCATAATGCTAGTGAAGTTGATGAGCTGAAATTGTTGTCTTCTTTAAATACTTTGGGTTACATTGAATTTGATGTTCCGTGTAATCTTAGTTCTTTAGAGGAGAAACTTTATGCATATGCTGATTTGCCATGGTTCTCTAGACATACATATCATTTTATTGGAAAATATAATTGTAAAGGAGAGTATATGGTGCATCATGTCTATATTTGTTCAAATCTGAAATCTCCTTATATTGTGCAAAAGTATGATCAACCAAAGGATTGCAATTGCTATAATCTTGTCATGTCAAGTTCCCCTAGTTTTGTTATAAAGAAACATGTTAAATTTCAAGAAGGGGAGCAATGTTGGCTACTAACGACAACTTGTCCACCAGCTAAGCTCAAACCGAGGACGGATTGTTGTCAAGAAGGGGAGGATGATGAGGACATGGCACCTTCGGATACGAACAATGATTATAAGGTGCACTCGTTCCTACATTTGCATAGTGGCTTTGGTTATAATTCACTTGGTTCCACATGTACATGTCACTATTTGATTGTAGGTTCAAATGTGTTTCATAATGGAAGTTCATCAAAGTTGAACTTTCGGTTCATCGGTAGCCCGACAGTGCCTCATTGGGAAGGCCATAACTCATCCATCCGGAGTGCGATCGAGGTCAATGAGCACTTGATGGAAAGCTTGTTTGATAAGCTTTCAAATAGATCTGGTTCCATCACAATATCACGTCGACAAGGCCTCCAAATCACCAATATATTATGTCGTTATTTCTGGTGGGAGCTACACTGTCGTCATGGGCTTGTTAGACATCCTTGGGACCCAGGCCCAAGTTAGAGCACGCCCCAAGAAGATGGAGAATGCCTAAGAGATGGCCTTGGACGTCCTCCTCCTTGGCCACCACCTTAGGAGGCCAGCAAGGACGTCCAAGCCAAGCCAGAGGCCCAGTCCAATCCGAGTTCGAGTCTGCCTCGTCCGTCAGGACCAGTCTGTAATAAAACGGACGCCCAGGACGCATCCGAACTCCGTTTTTGATGATCCACATATGGATGGAAAGATAATTTCATAAGGAAACCAATGGAAGTGGTCCCACATCAAAATTCCATCAGAATAAAAGGGAATCGTCGAAACAAGTTGACGTCCAGAAGCTGTCACGGCGCTGCGTCGTCGTCTTTTGGGCCGTTGGGCCTTGTAACGTGTTGGGACACCTTTAGGACGTAAAGAGGGATCCTTGGACGTCCCTTAGGCTATATAATCTGTAGCCACCACCTACTTTAGGTTTTGGGTTTTGTTTTAGATCAATCTGTCATTGAACAGTTGCCATTATAGGTTTGCAAGACCCCAACTTCGAGTGCTTAATCATTCATCTGCAATTGTCACTTTAATTGAGTTGCTTTTATCTTGTTCTTGCTTGTGTTCTTCGATTCGCAACAGGGATTAGCCTTCTTGGCGAGGTCAACCGGATTGTGACACGGTTGATAACCAGAGGAGACGTGGTGCTAAGGTTGCAGGGTTTGGGTCTTTGTGATCTGAAGCCGGATCGGTGTGTCGCTCTTCGAACAAATCGTTGTTTATCTTGAACCTGATGGAAGATCAGGATCCCCGTCTCCATTAACATGGTTCTCTTAAGTCCACAAACTCCTTTGTCTCACTAAATCTATCTCAAGTAAGAAAAATCATTTATATGTCAAATATTTGGAAAAGAGAGGAGCAATTCATGGCATTTGGATAAGAAAATTTTGAACACTAAGTTAGGATCAAGAACAGACATGGTTTTGGACTCAAAAATTATAGAGAAGGGTTTTGGAATTAAGAAATCAAAATTTGGAGGAGTTGGATGGTGCCCACAAATACCGAACGTGTACAGTATGGATACCGGACATGTCCGGTATCCATGGGGCACATATACCCTCATACCCCTTTGGCCTAGGTCCATGGCCCATTCCTTCTCCCTCACTTCGCAACTGCACAGTGCCATCACTCGCCCCTGCTCTACGCTCGCCATGGGACGGTTTGTCCTCATCACCGGCCTACCTCTCCTTTGCCCCAAATGGCCTCTGTGCCATGCACTGCTTCATCCACCCTTCAACTCGCCCTCGCTTGCCTTCATAGCAGCAGTGTGCCTGCTCCTAGCCATAGCCATTGCTTTCATCAACAACCTGCAAGGAAGAAGGGGGAGAGGAGAAGGAAGGGAAAAAAGGGAGATGGCTTGAAGGTTCCCACATCAAGAACATGAGGACTACTCGTTGGATTTGAGATCGATTTCAACTTCTTCTCACCCAAGGTATTCAAATCCTAGACCACATCCGATCTACTCGTTGTTGCTTCAAATGCAAATTCCTTTGCTATAAGCAATACATTGTTGATGAGGAAGCTGCCAATAAAATTTGGAATGGATTGGTTGAGATTGGTGCCAAGGCCTCTGCTAGGGCTGCTATGAGCACGCATACCGGACGTGTCTAGTATAGGCCAGCAGTGCAGGATTTCCTATAGTCTTAAGCCGATCTTCATTCCATATTGTCTATATATTTGTGATTGTTTGTCCAAATTAATTTTGTGAACCTTGACCATGAATGGGATAGGTTCTTGCAAGATCATGGATGAATAATTATATATATTGAAGATGATATAAGAGATATCGATTGGGAATGTATCTAAGATTCTTTGTAAATTATTTGGATATAGGGCAGCAAGGTATGGCGGGACACAAGGATGGCAAGATCGGGCCTAGGTCCAAGGCCAAGCATGACCACCGTGCTTTTGAGAGGCACAAAAAGGTGAAGCAGGACCTTCACCCTAGCTTCAATCAGTAGGAGAGTAGCAGGAGACCCACTAGAGCCACTAGGGGTGCTCTAGATTACAGAGAGAGTGGTGGTGACAACTACCCCTCTTCTTATGATGACACTAATGATTATAGGGTTGAGCCAAGGAAGAGAAAGAGCATAGACAGAGGGTCAGATTGTGATGGTCCAGATGATGAGGAGATTGAGGAGGAAGAGGAGGCACCTCTAGTTCAGCACCCACCTCAGGCAGGACAACCTGCTCACAGTATTCACTTTGGTATGCTTGAGGTACATCACACTCAGGTACCTAGCTATGTTGCTAGAGTGAACTACAAAGCAAAGGGTATGACTGAGTGAGCTAGAGAGTAGAGGAGGATTGACCCTAGGAGTCTTCTAGAGAGTTATCCTTATGATCATAGGTTCCACACTATGTTTTAGTTTGATTATTATACTGGTGTGATCCTTTTTAGGAACCCTATTGTGGCTAAGTCTCAATGGATTGACTGGCAGCATGTTAGAGATTTAAAGAAGCCTTCTCTTGATGAGGCAATTGCTATTTGTGAGTGCATAGCGATATATGGGCTCATGGAGTTTCAACAGGATTGGAACTCTGAGGTAATAGCACAATTCTATGCTACCATGTTTGTTGAGGATGAACCAAAGCGCAAGCATTGGATGCTGGAGGGCTCGTGGTATAGCATTGACTATGACACCTTTGTAGCCTTACTTGGTTGTTCAGAGGAGGATCTTTAGTAGGAGAAGATTCACTCTGAGGGGATCTACCCACCTGAGAGACTTGCTTACATGTATAGAGGTGGATCAGTTGGGAAGGTAAATGATCTTCACCCCACCTATAGGTACCTATATAGGATGTTTAGGAAGACTATTGATTGCAAGGGTGGAGACAAGGGCAACATTGCATATTACTCTAGAAACCTTCTCCAAGGATGGCACCAGATGCACAACCCTTTAGCATATTTGACATCATCTGGTCTAAGATTAGGAGTGTTGGTGAGAGGCCCCTCAAGGGCAATGGATTTGCACCCTACATCATGTATATGATTGAGAAGGTGACAGGACACACATTTGAGTATGACAAGAAGCATAAGATCCTAAAGATAGTGGATGACTTGCTAGAGGTTGGAGTACCCCCACCTGGTCTAGGGAGAGCAGCAGCAGCTGAGGTAGATGCACCTACAGGTGGAGCAGTAGTAGGAGGAGCCTCACCTCCACCACGTGCTCCTCTATGTTCTTCTTCTCGCTACCATAGCCCTCCTTCTCCCATTCGCAAGCTCTTCAGTGCCATATTTGGGATGTGCAAGGATAGTGAGGTCAGACAGCGGAAGGAAAGAAAGAGGCTAGGAGGAAGGATACCTAAACTCTTAAGCAGATTTCTAAGAACTTGGAGCTTAATCCTCCTAGGTCTCCTATTTCAGATGACGACCCCCCTCTAGTGAGATCGAGACTGAGGATTAGAGATAGGTCAGACATGACAAACTATTTGCTGAGTTTCTTCATAGGCAGGAGTAGTAGGAGCAGGCACCAGAGCACCCTGACACCTTACCCCTTCAGGCTAGAGTGCCTTCTGACTTTCAGCCACATCCTAGTGCAACAGAGGAGTATGCTTCAGACTGGTGGGGTGACTTTCACAAGTGGATACAACTACTATGGTTTTGTTGGCTTTTACCCTTTTGGTGAGGGTGGTTCTCGTTCACCTAGTGCTCCACGCTTAGAGGATGAGGATGATGGTGGATAGGATGATGATGATGTTGAGGAGTGATCACTCCTTCTAGCTATAGCTTACAGCCCCTTTGTACTTAGAATGTCATTGTTGGACCTTTGTGGTGATGGATGACAAAGGGAGAGAGATAGTGATTAAAGCATTAGGATGGTCCATTCATTTGTTTAGCTTTTGTACCTAGAGATATGTACTACAGCTGTAGTTATCTTTGTCTCATGAACTTCTTTGATGTATCATTTTGAGTTGAGACAGATTATATGAGCTTTATCCTTGTATCATGTATGAGATGAGATTTGTGGTTTAGGGATCTTTTTGAGACTCATGTGACATGATCATTATCTTGTAATATAATCTATCTCAGTGGTTTGTGGACTTGAGAAAATTTGGGATGAGCGATATGTGCGTGATATATTTGTTGTATTTCCTTTCATAAGGCCTATACATGTTTAGAGTGGATTTGTTTGGTGTGATGCTTTTATATTTATTCTTGTGTGATATATCTTGTCACATGCATCATAGATTTATTTTATCACACACACTTGCACCCCACGAATGCAATGATTTAGGGGGAGTCTCCTATGTGTTTTTAATATGTGCAATTAACATTTGAGGTCATTTTGTGAATTCTATTCACAAGCACATATTAAGGGGGAGCCTCTCATAAATCATTGAACCCAAAAGCTTAAATGTTTATATCTTTTTGTAAGCTTTAATCAAGTTGTCATCAATCACCAAAAAAGGGAGAGATTGAAAGTGCATCTAGCCCTTTCATGGGTTTTGGATGATTGAATGACAATGTGATTAAAGGTCTAACCTGTTTGCTAAGTGTTGGACAGGAAATGGGTAATCTCACAGGTATTTATGAAAGCCAAAATGATGTGTTGTTGTATAAACAATCTAGTTCAAACACAAGATAGCAATACAAATGCAACTTATGCAAGGCTTATTCATTGTGGGATTTTGATGAGTCATATGAAAGCAAGCACGTTGAGAAATAATTAATGAGACATGAGGGATTGCATATGGAATGGTCTCACTCTTTAGAGCTTGCTACACTGAAAGACAATTATTCAAAAGATCTTAATGAATGATTCAACACCAAGTGTGACTTGATAGCTTGAGAAGGAGAAGATAGCAAGGAAAGGCTTTGAGGTACTAAGCAAGGGTGAAGGGCAAGCGATGGCTTGGTGGCTGAGGAACCTAGCTAGGGTGAAGAAGGAAGTACTTGCATTTAGTTGAGGTACCAATCAAACTATGATGGTCATATTGAAGTGGAGAATCAAATCTTGGATGAATTGTTGAAGTGACTTGATACACTTGAAGCCAACTCATATTTGTTGTTTGTAATCAAGTCACATGCTCAAGAAGGCTATGCTCAAGGATAAAATCAAAGTCAACATGTTGACACCCTCACTTGATGAAGATTGAAAGCTATGGCATTTGGTTTGAAGGAAATCAACTCAAGCGACTCAACTCTGTTTTTCATTTGATCTTGAGTAAATAGGTATGTCGTACTATCAAGAGGGATGCATCATGTTGATATATGATTATTCATAAGTGCTCAAGCCAACCCATGTGAACTTTGAGTGTTTGAGAGCCAAAAGAGCTAACTTGTGTTTGCTAAGAGTGGCAATATCGGATACCGGACGTGTTCGGTATTTGCCCAGCCACAGCAACCTTTTTAGTGTTTCTGGTTAGGCTCATCAGAAGTTCTAACAAATGTCCAGAGTTCCTAGGGCTAGAAGTCCTGACAATCATCGGGAGTTCTGACACTTCGCAGTGACACTGACTTAGTGACCGTTGGGGCTGTACAAGCAATACCGGACCGGACATGTCTAGTATCCCCCAATGGCTAGTTTTTCAAAGGGGCTATAAATACCCCTTAGCCTCCACCTTTGGAGGCTACTGATTCTGCTGACATTCTAACACGTTTTTGAGCCTTGAGAACACTCTCCAACCCTCTCTTAGTGAGTGATTGATCTAATTTGCAAAATCCATCTTGTGGGTTGAGTGAGATTCAAAATTGAGAGCAAGCCACCCATGAGCACTTGTGCATATTTATTGATCTTGTGATTTGCATTTGTTACTCTTGGACTCTTCGGTCCTAGACAGCTAGGTGTCATCGGAGAGCACCCAAGAGATTGTGGTATGCCTCGGGAAGTTTGTAACGGTTCGATTCCACCGCTGCAAGGGAAGGAATCCAACTAGTGGAAGGAGGAAAAGGAGTTGGAAAAGACTGGCTAGAGTGACCTTCGTGTGTCCTCTAGAGCTGACCTTCGCTGGATCGCTCGCAGCCCCCTCAACAGAGAGTAGGACTCAACGGAGTCCAAACTTTGTTAAAACAAATACCGTGTCTCGATCTCTCTTTACTTTTGGTACTTGTGATCTTTGTGTGTTTCTTGAGCTTGTCAATAGGTTTCTACCAAGTGCCAGCAACTTGGTGTGAAAGGAGAAATCGAAAGAAGAAAGTTGGGAGCTCATCTACACAACCCGTGCATACTGGACGTGTTCGGTATTGATACTGGACACGTCTGATATTTGGGCCAGCAGCCAACTTATCTATTACTTGCTCTAATCACTTGTGTTGTAGGGTTTTGGCTCATAGCTCTACTTAGTACAGTTCATATACTGTGTGGTTGACTCATGAGAGGTTTATTTCTCTAATTTGGTCTAATCATTTCTGTATTTTGAAGGGTCAAATTTTTAGAAATGCCTATTCACCCCCTTTAGGCGGCATCCTCGGTCCTTTCAAGACTCGCGATGGTTGGATCACAAGCGGTGGATAGTCGACACCATAGACCATTTGGCACTATTCTTTATGATTCTCATGGTCAACCATCAATAATCAGCTTATAATTGTATCCAAATAGGGCCATAGGCTAGTTATTATAATCAGAGAGTATCCAAATAGGGTCTAAGAGCAAGTCCAATAAAACTTAGCTATAAGCTATGCCAAATCATCAATAGACAAGTTAATATCCTAATACATACAATAACCAGTCTCTCCCTTTACTTCACTTATATTTTTATTCATATATCGTGATCAGTGGGTGAGAGAAGAGCCTCAATCCGTGAGGTGTAGCGACAAGCTCCCTATTCTTTCACTACAACCGCATCTATCACTGTACCTGCTCTAATTAAAGTCACATACAATGGCCACTTAATATGGTATTATATAGCACTTTTGGCCCCATGTGACACCAATTAAATGAAGAGATGAGAGGACAAAATTGTCTTCTCGCAACATGTCAACTCCCGCTCATCGCCGAAACGCCAGCCTACCTCATGTTGTAGTAGCAGCTTCGAGTTAGTGCTGCTTTGTCTCGATCTAGCAACATCCAAAAGAAAATTAGAGATGATGCCAAACCTCTTCCTTGCAAGTCACCCTCAAACAACTCCTTTCATGCTGTAAGAGATGCACTAGGCATCAGGCGTGCGGAAGGTCAAGGGCACAGTGACAACGCAGGCTGCCAAAGGTGAGCTGGTGGCTGTTGGTGATGCTTAACTCGTATTTATACTGCCAACATTTAAACAAAATTAACAAATATGAAAACTAAAACTTAGGAATAGGGATTTTAACTAACATTCTCCACAAGTTTTGGTACATATATGTTTTGCATACGCAACACACGAAAACACACTAAAATGTGCAACCGAGAAGGCGTATTCAAGCAAAACACAAAGCAAAGCCCAAGACAGCCCATCCAACTCCATTTCTGGGCAGAACACCAGCGTTGCAGGGCCCTAGGTCCACCCAAGAGCCTACCTGGTGAAGGCGATGCGGGGCAGCACCAACGAGGGGGGTGCGGCCGCACCCCCTTGCCACCTCTCCGACCCACTCTTCAGGAGGCGGTGCAATTAATGCCCCCAAGGACGGTTGCATGGGTGCTTACCAAAAATACCTCACCAAACCATCATACTCAAGGCTATATAAGAAGACCCCCTCCTCACATTTAAAAGAATCATACACTTGGAGAAGAAGAGCAAGAGCACCTACATTCCCATTAGCTTCTAGCTAGACTAGAGTAGGGAGTGAGTAAGGAAAGAGTGAGAGGAATAGTGGAGTAGTGGTTCCTTCTACTTCTTGTACTCGGCAAGCCTTGTACATTGGGTGGACGGAGTGCTGGACTTGTTGGCTTCCTCATCTACACTTGTACCTCTATGATCATCTTGCTACTTGGAGTAAGATGTTTGTGTTCATCTTTTGATTATGAGTTCTTCAAAAAGTTATCTTTGTTCTTACAAGCTTGCGGGTTCGTCATCCATCCCTAGGGCGAATACGCTAGTAGAGGACTCTTGATAAAGATAGAAGTTCCTTGCCAACGCTAGAGTAGTGATTGCCTCATATCCTCCAGTTGAGGGGTAGGCGGCAGGTGGTGATAGCCCTATCCGTCCTTCATAATCCCCCATGTTCAGATACGACGTAGGGCTATAGGCTGGCTACACTTGGTAGACCAAGCGTTCACCGGTGCCTGAAGCAAGTCCATAGTAGCAAAGTTACCTTTTCTAACAATCTCTAATCTTTATAAGAACCTCACTACCCAAGTGTTGAAGGTAGTTACCATCCATCATAAACCGTTAATAAAACATGTATAAGGGCATAAATAGGATCACCAACAAAGGTCTAGGGGTTTAAACTAACAATTTCTATGAGTTTTGGTGAATCTGTGTTTTCTGTAGGGTTTATTCAGAAAACCATCAAGGGGGATTAAAATGTCAAATAAAACCATGTTTATCCATAGCGAAAACTACTCCAGAGGGTTCCAGAGGACACCAGAAGCCATGTCACCAAAGTAGACCCTAAGGGGATGACAGGTGGGGTCAGCCCCACCTGTAGGCTGGCCGGCCCCCTGGTCCCACATGGCAGTCCCTCCTTCATACATCGGTTCTCTACTGCCTTAAGGATTGCATCTACATCATTTATTCAAGTCGGTTTGACCCAAGGGATCACGATTGATGCTCTAGCCTATATAACCAGCCCCTGGCCCCCTCCAGAGCATGCTACCATAAGTCAAGGTCAGACCAAAAATTAGGGTTTCCAGAGAGAAGAGAATAGAGCTCCAATTCTTCAAGTTTCTAGTATAGGCAAGCTAACAAGGTTCAAGTAGAGTATGGGCTATTGCTCAAGATTTTGGATCTGCTATCTGGAGACTGGTATAGCCATTGTATCTATTTATTTATAACTTTGTGCTACTTTAATATTATGTTGCTATTTATTATGTTCCAAGTTTGCTCTAGTTATATGCTTGATATAGTTGTGATTGATGATGAGTTTATGCATATGTTCGCAAAGCGCTTAGCTCAAGATGTGCATGGGTTAAGTGGTCAACATTATATAAGCATGGTGCTTAGATATTGTTTACCTGTAGATGCATTCTGCACTCTAGGTCATGTGGTAGATTACGGATGTGACACTCCCATTGAGTCCTTTCTAGTCCACTCCCCATTTGTAGAGCAAGTAGAACACAGTTGTGAAGAGAGACAAGCTCTGTTCTTGATCTTCCTTAGTAATGTTCCTTATGCATAGGTCTAGAGTTAATTATGCTATAGATGAGAGTGTATATACTTAGGTGTACAAAAGACTTAGTAAATAAGGAATGACTTAGGAATCTTTTTGCTCTTACCGAATCTCCTGCCTAGCCATACTACATTTTATGAGTCTCTATTTCTATCTCAGGAATTATTATCAATGCTTCATACTTATCATTTATTTATCATTTGACTTACCCCTGCCATAGCATGAGAGTGGTTTTATCATAAGTATACATATTTGTCAATATCTCTATGCCAACAATTCCATAGCTCCTCCCTATGGATAAAATATAAATAAAGATACTTGGTATACTCCCGGGTGAAATGCTACAATGGTATATTATCTGTGCGCTTGTGGATACTTTACTTTAATATATATAATTTTCTCTGAGTTTACAAGTGTCATTAATAATTACCAACCATGCATTTCTGGCATCATGCTAGGGATGACAACTTAGTAAAGAGTGATGCTAAGAAATGTTAACACCAAATTATCCTTCCTCTTGTTCTCCTAGGTAAACTAGCCAAGAGACTGCTTACACCTCCATTCCTCATGGAAATACAATACCCTGAATACCACCGAATGAAGTGCTACAATGATATACTTCTGTGCACTTGTGGACTTTTCTGCTTATGCTAAGAAGCACCAACAAGCATTTCTAGCACCGTTGCTGGGGAACGGTTGTCGTTTTAGTCTTCAAACCTTGTTTGCCTGTGTATCCTTTGTTTTTACCTTTCTTTTCTTTTTACTAATGGAGCAACCTATCATTCTAAACCTTTTTGCTCCCAAGGGTGAGTTTGTTGAACCACCACAATCATCGAAGCCAATCATAGCTTTTAGTTACGAACTCTGCCCTGGCTTCATAACCATGGTTCAGGAATAGACCTTCTTGGGGCTAGATTATGAAAACCCCTACCACTACCTAAGGGAGTTTGAGCAGCTCTGTGCTTGCCTAAACATCTCAGGCATATCACAAGAAACACTTTGGTGGAAGTTGTTTCTCTTCTCACTTGATGAAAGGGCGAAACAATGGTACGCCCATAACATAGGGAAGGTAGCTGGCGATTGGGAAGAACTAAGGAACAAATTCTGTCTTGCATTCTTCCCTATATCCCGAATTGTTGCCCTATGATAAGAGATTCTCAGCTTCCAACAAAAAGAGAAGAAAACCATAGGTGCAGCCTAGGATAGATTCTCAATTTTAACGAGATCTAGCCCAAACTTGTCTATTCCCAACCATGTGCTTTTATAGCATTTTTGGTTAGGGCATAGCAAGGAATCTGCCCTATAGCTCGATATAGCTGCCAGAGGGTCGTTTACCCATAAAACCACAACGGAAGGAGAAGACCTTCTAGACTATATTCTAGAGAACACTCCCCTACTAGAACCCCTCCATGTAGAACCCAAGCTAAAACACGAGGAAGTCTCTTCGACTGAGGCCAAACCTATAGAACCCATAAAGAGACCCTCACCCGAACCAGAAGATCCGAAGGAAGGTTTCCAACCCTCGGACCTTCTATATTTCGAGATGACTTTTTTGAAGAATTCAGAAACACCTTGAACTACTCATGCCACAAGGGACCACCAGTTCATGTCACTCCTTCAGACCCCTTAGATGAATAATTTCTTAGAAAATCCATCAAGTAGTTGATAGCTATCATGAGTAGCAAATGTGTAGAAGAAGTGGAGCTTTCATCTAAAGAAATTCAGATTCGCACCCCTTCCTCCACCATCCGATGCTCAATCGGCAGAACCTCGATGGATGTCCTCTACAATCCTACAGTCGGAGCTAACCTCATGTCTGCATCTTTTGCTCACACCTATTTTAGCGATGATGACATCACTCCAACAATCAAAACCTGCAGAATTGCACCACATATTAGATTAGAAGGACTAGGGGTTCTTCATAACATTTCACTTTATCGTAATGACAATGAAGTCGCCCTAGACTTCCATGTCTTCGACATCCAGGATTTTGATATCTTAATAGGGCATCCCCTAGAAAAACTTTTCCTCAATCTACCAAAATAGGGGATTTGGACATAAAGTTGGGGAGAGACACTTTTTCCATTCTTATCACCCAAGCCAAAACTCAGGGGTAGAATCTCTCCCCCATTCTGACCTGCCCAAGGAAGTTATGTTGGTTGTACCTTTTGATTCTCCTGAGTCATCCTTAGAAAAGGATGCAAAACTCTTCATAGAAGAAGACGATGATTTAGGAGAAACCATAGATCTTCCTCAAGAGGAAGTACCAGCACGACCTCTGCTTGAGCTAAAACCCCTACCCGCTAGCCTACGTTACGCTTTCCTGAATGGCGACAAAGAAACTTGTAATCATTAGTGAGAAGCTTTCTGATGAGGAGATGTCCAAACTCATCGCCATCATAGAAAAACATTGGTCAGTCTTCAGGTATTCCTTGCAAGATCTCAAAGGGATTATCCCAACTCTCTATACCCATCGCATTCCGATAGACCCTTAGAGTACACCAACTCGAGAGCCTCAGCGTAAGCTCAAGAATGCGATGCGGGAAGTCATGAAGAAGGAAGTCCTCAAACTTCTTCAACATAGCGACTAGGTTAGTCCCATCCAAGTGGTTCCGAAGAAAGGAGGAATGATGGTCGTTGAAAATAATAAAAATGACTTAATCCCACAGTGAACCATCATGGGGTAGAGAATGTGTATTGATTACCGAAAACGCAACATGGCAACAAAGAAAGACCACTTTCCACTGCCTTTCATTGATGAAATGTTAGAGCGGTTGGTGAAGCATTCTTTCTTCTGTTTTCTCGATGGGTATTCGGGGTATCATCAGATTCCCATCACCTCGATGATCAAAGCAAGACAACTTTTACATGCCCGTATGGAACATACGCTTATCGTATAATACCATTCAGGTTGTGTAATGCGCTTGCTTCATTTCAATGGTGCATGATGTCTATTTTCCCAAACATGATAGATGAAATCATGGAGGTTTTCATGGATGACTTTTTGGTCTATGGCAAAACCTTTGATCATTGTCTAGAGAATCTAGACAAAGTCTTGCAGAGATGCCAAGAGAAGGACCTAGTACTTAACTGGGAAAAGTGCCACTTCATGGTTTGTGAGGGCATTGTTCTCGTGCACCTTGTGTCTAAGAGGGGGATTGAGGTAGACAAAGCTAAGATTGAAGTTACCGAGCAGCTACCACCCCCATGAATGTAAAAGGGATCCGTAACTTCCTATGTCATGCTGGGTTCTATAGGTAGTTCATCAAAGATTTTTCACAAAATGCTAGACCCCTCATGAACCTGTTAGCTAAGGATGCACCTTTTGAGTTCACAGATGAGTGCTTAAGTGCTTTTCACACTCTCAAGAAAGCACTCATCGCAGCGCCAATCATCCAACCACCTGATTGGTCACTATCGTTTGAGATCATGTGTGATGCTAGTGACTATTCTGTTGGTGCGGTCCTTGGCCAAACCAAAGATAAGAAGCATCATGTAATCGCATACGCTAGCAAAACACTGACAGGAGCATAGCTTAATTACGCTACCATAGAAAAAGAGCTCTTAGCAGTCATTTTTGCTATCGACAAGTTTAGGTCTTACTTAGTGGGTGCAAAAGTTATCGTTTATACTGATCATGCTGCACTTAAGTTTTTGCTCACTAAGAAAGATGCTAAGCCTAGATTAATAAGATGGGTTCCCTTACTCCAAGAATTTGACCTTGAGATAAAAGATAAAAAGAGAGTCGACAACACTATCACAGATCATCTATCACGTTTGCAAGTCACTAACATGCAGGAACTGCCAATAAATGACTTCCTACGCGATGACATGCTACTAAAGGTGACGGACACAAACCCGTGGTACGCAAACATCGTGAACTTCATGGTTTCAGGATACGTACCACTAGGCGAAAACAAAAGAAATCTGCAAGCAAAAAGCAGGCGTCACCTTTGGGATGACCCATACCTAAATAGGGTATGCTCTGATGGCCTGTTGAGGAGGTGTGTACCAACGGCGGAAGGTTTTCAAATCATTGAAAAATTCCATGCAGCACCATACAGAGGCCACTATGGAGTATTCTTCACACAAGTCAAAATCTAGCAGTGCGGATTCTTCTAGCCAATGATGTATGAAGACCCCAAAGAATTCATCTGAAGGTGTCAGAAATGCTAGTTGTAAGGTGGCATCATTGCTTGCAACGCAATGCCCTTCCACTACAACCTGCAAGTGGAGATCTTCGATTTCTAGGGCATTGACTTCATGGGGCCATTCCAAAAGTCCCATGACAGTGAGTACATCCTTATCGCCGTTGACTATGTGTCAAAATGGGTGGAAGCATTACCATGCAGAGCTACTAACACCTAGCACACCAGGAAGATGTTCCATGAAGTGATCTTCCCTCGCTTTGGAACACCGAGAATGGTGATAAGCGACGAGGGATCTCACTTCATCGACAAAACCTTTAGAGACTTCTTGAGAGAGCTTGGGCCAAGCACAACATTGCCACCCCATACCACCCTCAAACAAGCGGCTAAGCAGAAACTTTAAATAAACATATCAAAAATATCCTATATAAAATGGTCAATGCAATGGAAAAAGGATGGGATGCACTTTGGGCATACATGACAGCTTATAAAACTCCCATTGGCATGTCGTCGTTCCAGCTTGTTTATGGAAAGAGTTGCCATCTACTAGTTGAGCTTGAACACCGAGCTTACTGGGCTATAAAAAGACAGAACATGGATGTGAAGCTAGCTGGCAAGATAGACAAAAATAAATTACCGAGCTATAAGAATGGCGAGAGAAGGCATACCACAGTGCCATGCTCTACAAAGAAAGAACAAAGAGATGGCATGATCACTAAATCCAATAGAAAGAGTTTAAGTAGGGAGATAAGGTTCTTCTATTCAACTCCCAAGTCAAACTCTTCGGTGAAGGAAAACTAAGAAGCAAATGGCAAGGACCGTACACCATCATCAACACATCGCCACATGGCGCAATCACTATCTAGGACGATGATGGTAACATTTTCAAAGTTAACGGTCAATGTTTAAAAGCTTTCTTAGAGCCTTCTCATAACACTAACTTAGAAATAGATAGAATAGATTTAATTGATTTTGATAAATTTATTCAAAACTTATAAAAAATATAAAAACAATTCTAACATATTCTTTCATTTACTTAAAATATAAATTTTTTCCTTATCTTCCTAAACCAATCATGGCTAAATGACCTTTTTACCCTCACTAGACAAACCATGATACTTGCTTATTCTTGCTTGATTTTTGTTGATCACATGAGTATCCATTCTTTATTACACAATCATGTGAATTTTTGCAAAATGAAAATTCTTTTAATTCACCATGATCATGTGCATCCCACACTATCACTCGCTGATCCTACTGAATCATATTCGAGCACC
This sequence comes from Miscanthus floridulus, assembly GCF_019320115.1. Classification (NCBI taxonomy): domain Eukaryota; kingdom Viridiplantae; phylum Streptophyta; class Magnoliopsida; order Poales; family Poaceae; genus Miscanthus; species Miscanthus floridulus. The sequence continues at coordinate 43,088,217 of NC_089583.1, read as the reverse complement.
AGCATCCCTTGATTCCACGTGCATGCATGAGCATCTAGATGAAAACTCAGGCTAGGGGGAGGAGCTAGGGGTGTGGGCGCACCCATGGTGCGGCCGTACCACCCGTGGCTCCGTTGGCCCCCAATCTTTGTTCATATCTCTTTGATCCTCTATGAATCATGGCCATGGTGGTGCTCTATTTTGTTTCCTTTGTAGTAGATAAATTAGCTCCTATTTAAACCACCCCAAGCCTCTCCCACTCTTCACACCAAGCTTCAAATCTTTCTTCTCTCCCTCCACAAAGCTCTCTCAAGCCTAAGCTCAGCATGGCCAGCCATGCCCTTGCTTTGTACACAGCCTCCAGCTCAACCTACGACCTTGAAGGAGTGCCGGTGTCCATCGACTTAGTGCCCGAGAACTCCTATGAGAGGGAAGAAGCAGTGGTTGATCACTGAAGCGCTGCTCGCTATCATGCCACCACCAAGCTATGTTATGAGCAGTGGCACTAGCTTGAAGTCCATGATGTGTTCCAAGGCACTCCTTTGTGTCGCCAAGGAGAAGAAGGTGGCACCAACAAGACCAACCACTAGTGCCATTGGCCTCAAGAGAAAGGCACCCGAAGCTAGCGGATCAAAGAAATGCTCTTTTGTAATGCCTTCAGGCAATACTGGTCTCTTGCGCTAGCTCATCCTTACCCCTGCTAGGCCTAGTCCTTCATAAACCATGGTAGGAGTACACAACCCCGATGGAGGGTATGGGAAGGTGCTCAATGTGTAAGCCTACTAAAGAGCCGATGCGCAAGTCGGCTCCATTAGGGAAAGAGTCCAAATCTTTGGGTGCGCCCCTTAGGATCAAAAGGTTTAGAAAGCTTCTGCTGATCAAAAGACCCATAGGGCAATACGAGAGTCATGATGAGGAGGATGCACCTTCTAAGGGTCCTTCCATCACCTCTCTTAGCTCCGAGAACGCTAGCCTGCGAAATCTCCTTTAGGGCCTTAATGCCAGCTTAGCCACAAACCTCCTCAAGATTAGAGATCTGGTCGATGACATTAACAGTTTGCACTTCAATCTAGACCAGAAGTTAGCCAAAGTGGCTAAGGTAGTAGGAGTGGTAGATGCTTTAGACGAACCTCTCTAGACCACTCCCGCTAAATAATTAGGCACATCTTTATCTTTCAAGATTTTTATTCCAATCATGTTTGAATTTCATCATGTAATGTGCCTATCATTTGATAATTGAATAAAGATTTTATTATTAGAAATATTTGGTGCACTTGTTTTCTTGTTCTTTTTGTTTAAATAAAACAGGAAAGAAAACAAGTGTGGGGGAGGAACCACACTCACCTCTGACTCAGTTGCATAAAAGACGGCCAAATTCAAACTCGGTTTGTGCAACTTTCACTCTCTCATTCCACATTTAATAGAAGGCTTAAAAATGAACAAATTTTTAATAAACTAAAAAGAAAATGATCCATCTCTATGTCTTCCTATGATTAAAAAGTTTGCATACTTTTTATTCCCTACTAATATTCCTAAAAACTTGTGAACACTTATCATAGGGAATTCATTTTATCTAAATAATTGATGAATGAGAGATAGTAGGATGATATGACACTTGCTCATTCTTCCAAAGTACTTGGGGTTTATTTTACAAAACAAAATTCAAAATAGCATGTTCCATTGAATGACATTCAAATACCTACCAAGGCCATATATGATCATACATGACAAAACTTTCCACATATATGCCTCTTACTTTGTGTTGAGTTTGGTCAAGTTTTGTGGACCCTGTTCAGAGATGTTTCATGCTCCCAATATCAAAACTCACGTACACGCCCCAAATAATCAGCAATTCCTACACTGGGGATATGCTAAAACATGTTTTCCATCACCAGCAAATAAATACTCCATACTCTAAATTATGATCTTTCTAGCATTATGAGACAGAAAGGCTATGCAGAAAAGTATTGAAAAAGAAAGAATGGGACATGTGAAAGTCCCAAAGTATATATATAAAAAAGAGGGAGACACATGAAGGTCCCAAAAGCATTTAAAAATGATGAGCACATGAAGGCTCATAGAGAAAATAAGCTAGCCATGTCTCAAAATAAAAAGCTAGAAAAGAGATCATATCAAATAGAGGAGTATAGTTCCACCAAAAATTCCACACACTTGCACTATTTTGATCTAAGGCTATGATGCTTCTCTCCGGTGAGGTCCTAGGATTTGACTTTACAATATATGCAAGGTAAGTGTGCCTCAAAAACTTTCATCACTACCCAAAGCTCCATATAAGCTTTTAGAAGTAGGATGATCAGAGAGAAGGCAAAATTTCAAAATATGCCATGGAAAGGAACCACTTACTGTTTACACCAGAATTTGGAAGAAGGATCTCAGAAGCTCGAGGAGCTCCCAAGATCATGACAGCAGGGGATCAGTTGCAGTGCAGATCGAAACCTAGCTGATTTAGATGCAATGCTAGAATCAGGCTTTCTTCAGATAGCTGCCAGCAGATAACGACAGAGGCTATGATCGGTGCTAAGACGGGACATGCTGGACTCTACAAGAAGGGAAAGATTAGAGTCCAAGTTATCTTAAATTAGGAATGTTTTCATTATGCCAAAGATTGTATTAAGTCGTACTCGAGTAGGGTTCGTTTTAGGCCCTGGGTATAAATACCAAACCCCTGGCTATTAGTAAAGGATGAACCAATCAATCAAATGCAAGTCAATTACTTTTTTTGGCTTCGGCCACCCCTTAGGAGTAGGAGTAGAGTAGATCTCGGCGAGTTCTTCGGCAAGTACGGCTACATCAATCCGGTCGATCTCCACTGCTTGTTGTAAGTACCTTCATGGTTTATACCTCTGTTCGTATGGCTGCATCGATCCGGTCGACCCCCATTGCGGCTCTGGTATAAGCTAGTTATCGACTCTTGTCTAATTCAAGTATGGCTTGTGTGATTCTGCCTCACACCCCACTGCTTGAATTGGATCAAGGTCAAGTTATCAGGCCCTATCTTAGAGTGGCAGTCTTTGGTAGATTCATTAAGTTACCGATATTGCTTATTGCTTTCATTGTTTATCTAATTACAGCAATATCACTCTGCCCGAATTGAGATTGATCTGGATCGGCCTTATATCTTGTTTAACTCATAGTTTGCTAATCTAGAACTGATCTAATTTGCATCTTAAGCAATGAGTTATGTTTTTATCGGCTATTTTGCGTCAATCTTAATCGTGCATAGCGTGCGGTTAAGGCATGTTCGATCTTGAGAAGATCTATCGGTTAGCGAGAACCATTTCATGGTCCATCATCATGGCCTATGGGATTCTGCCTCTCACCCCACTGTTGGCACCTGTGGAGTGGGGATCATTGGTTGATAGACCCGGTCCTGAGAAGACATGACCTTAACCAGTGCGCTATGCCTAAATCGGTTGTTTAGCCGATATCGAATGCTTTCACGAAATAGTTCACATCATGAGATCATTGAAGTAGGGATAAGTTGAAAGATGTGTTAGCCCCATGATCTTGTTATTGTATTATGGCCTGTATGATTCTGCCTCATGCCCCACTGATATTAGTAATGAGTTAGGGTCATCGAGTCTATTATTGTTTCTACGGCCTACGTGATTCTGCCTCATGCTCCCACTGGTCATGGTGATAGATGAGATCTAACATGTTCATTAGATTTATCTTTATTAAATGATTAAGTGATGTTGAATTATTTCTTTATATAAAAAGAGTTTGGTTACTCATAATCATTAGCTCAGTATAGACCAATCATCATTGATATCTTATTGCCATTGATTAATATCCATTTAAATGATGTTTATCTTGAATGATAACCAATTCTCTTCACACGACCCCATGAGCTCTAACTGATTTATTCTCATGAATATACTAGAATCAGCTATTTAGCCGATTTCCTTTCATATCGGCTCTCACAGCCAGTATATTCGGAACTGTCTAGCAACACCAGCAAGTTCTGCCCTTAATTACTGATGAAACTTTCTCTCCTTGTCAATCGTAGGGTCAAATTGACTAGGCACGCCTTGGGAGGATTGCGCAGGATCGACCACCCCTGCGCTGAAGCTAGGCGGATCTGCTCCAACGAGTGGACCCTTCCTGGCTTGCTATGTGTGTCCTCGGCACGGATGACAAATTCTATGTCGACACTTACAAAGTTGAGTGACTTGAGAGAATCATTCAAGGAATAAAAGCTATCTTTCTGTTTTCAAAATCATACAAAAACCCAAGTTTCTAAGCAAAAATAGAGTGAGAAGATTTGAATCCGACCTATTCCATTTTTCAATTATCCAAGATATTTTGGTAGACACTTGAAAGTTCATAGATTCAGGTGAAGCTTGGAATAACCTGTATGCAAATTTTCAAATCAAGGAGATGAACCCGCCTAGTCCTTATAGTTTTACTCGAGGACGAGCAAATGACTAATAAGAGTGGGGGAGCTTGTTGGCGATGCTTAACTCATATTTATACCGCCAATATTTTAATGAAATTAACAAATATGAAAACCAAAACTTAGGAATAGGACTTTTAACTAACATTCTCCACAAGTTTTGGTACATATATGTTTTGTAGAGGCAACATGTGAAAACACACTAAAATGCGCAACCGAGAAGGCGTATTCAAGCAAAACACAAAGAAAAGCCCAAGACAACCCATCCAACTCCATTTTTGGGCAGAACATCAGCGTCGCAGGGGTCCAGGTCGACCCAAGAGCCCACCTGGCAAAGACGGTGTGTGGAGGCACCAACTAGGGTGCGACCGCACCCCCTTGCTGCCTCTCGGGCCCACTCTTCAAGAGGTGGTGCAATTAATGCCCCAAGGACGGTTGCATGGGTGCTTACCAAAAATACCTCACCAAACCATCATACTCAAGGCTATATAAGAAGACCCCCTCCTCATATTTAAAAGAATCATACACTTGGAGAAGAAGAGCAAGAGCACCTACATTTCCATTAGCTTCTAGCTAGACAAGAGTAGGGAGTGAGTGAGGAAAGAGTGAGAGGAATAGCGGAGTAGTGATTCCCTCTACTTCTTATACTCGGCAAGCCTTGTACATTGGGTGGACAGAGTGCCGGACTTGTCGGTTTCCTCTTCTACACTTGTACTATAACACCCTAGCTGTTTTGTCACCAGTTAAGCAATGAGTTTGAGCTCAAACACGGCATACTAAGTGGTGATGAAGGTGTCAAGATCAAATTTACAAGAGTGAGCTCCAACATAAACTTGGGCAACACACCTTTGCTTGCATATTGGCCCTTTTTAGATATACACCTAAGTAATGTCAAGGTGCTTCTTTCATGTGCCTCACATCAATTTCCACCCACATGGATGATTGGAAAAGTTTCATGGAGTTTGGAATCAAGAAGTCACATGAAATGATAAGTTATAATATTTTTTTGGGTTGCTTTATTAAGTGAATGAAATGATAGGTCATCAAACAAACACTGTAACCTTGCTCAAACAGCTCTACTTACACTTATGAACAAAAGTTATGAAGGGTTCGTGTTGAGCAAACATCAAGAAAAGATCTCAATTGGTCGAAAACCCTAATTCCAGGGTTAACAAGAAGTTGTTTGACCAAGATGAAGAATTGGTTCATGTACCAGATATGAAGTTTGGCCTTTAATAAAAGTTGAAGTTTGAGTGGAGTAGAACAAACTTTGTTTTTGGACCTAGAGCCAGATCAATTGGAACTAAGTCAAATCGAGGCTCGAACTTTGAATTGGCAGCTGTTTTCAGTACTTAGAAATTTTTCTAAGTCTGGAATCCATTGTCATCACCATTGGCATTCTGCGTTCTCCAAATTTCATTAAGCAACTTGACTTGATCCCAAAATAAAAGTTGGAGCTAAGTTCATGGAGAAGAGCATGTAAAAAAATGGCACCAGTTTGACCTCGTTTTCATCATCAATTTGAATGTTTGCTTGTCGCTGTCAATACGCTGACACTAACAGTTTCTGGTTTAATTAACCACTGATGAAGAGCTCTAATGACCATGCGGCCCAAATCGGCTCCCCACCTCACCCTCACCGTCGCTCGCCACATGTTTAGAGTTTTACCTCAGTGGGCGACGCATGTTGTGGACGTGGTCGCCATGCGCCCCTGCTCTCTGCCGCATGCCCCGCGCCGCACTCAAAGTAGTGGAGCACCAGGGCGTCTCGCCCTCACTTCCTCTGCCCTCCCTTTGCACTCTCTCTCGCTCTTGGTGCCGCGCGCCCGCATCAGAGCGGAGCCACCATGGCTGCCACCGCCGATCTCCTGTGTCGCCACTGCTCCCTCTCCTACAGACCTCATGCACCTGCACCGAGTGCCGCTACGCATACTATGCCTCACGCCGCCCATCCTACGCCCCTTTTTCCAGTCGCTTGCGGCCGCCGTAGTGCCGTCGCCGCGGGGCAGTTGCCAGCGTTTCGCCTGTGCACGTGGCCAGGCCAGCCCGGCATGCCTCCAGCCAAATTGAGCAGCCCCACGCGTGTGAGTAGGCATGTGGGTGCTCCCCCGTAGCTTCGCCGAAGCCGGCGACGACCATGGCCACCGGAGTCAAGAGCCGACCACCTCCCCTGTGTAGCTGTCGAGAGGAAGGAGAAGGTGGACCACGCGCGGAAATAGAAGGTTCTCTAGGGGGTTAAGTGAAGGAACCGTGACTCTGGTGAATAGTGACGAGAAGGGTCGATCGCTGATCCTTGATTTTAGTTTTCCGCAGGGACCCCTAATGCAAGTTTTACATTCCTTTCTTTGATTTTTTTTATAGATTTGGATGATCATCTTTGAAAATTTGTAGTAATTAGTAGAAAAATCGTAAAATAGTAAATGATGACTTTTTGGAATCCTTGTGAAATTATCTATGCACTAGAGCTATAATATATCATGATTTAGTTTAAAGTTTTTTATGTGAAAATCAATTTGTACAATTAGGTTCTTAATAATAGTATGTCTCTTGTCTTTTTCATAACTACAGTTGTTGTGCTCCAATAAATGTGAATTTTTTTTGTCATGCTAATAATGTGATGATTGATGTCTAGGTAAAAAACTCAGGAGTTTAGGTTTGATGGTTTAAGATCTAGAAAAATAACAAATGCCATGTGTTGCCTTTGTTCCTATCCTGAATAGGTCTGCATGTTTGAATTAATTGGCTCAGTTAAGTTATGAATCATGACTTGAAGAAAATACATGAGTTGTAGTACTTTTCTTAAGATTTCCAAAAAGTTAAATATCATGATTTTTGGTTAAGTAGATCTTGAGTTATACTTGCTTAAATCTCTGTGGCTGTTTCTGCCCAAACCTAGAGAGGGTTTCCTTGTTCTTACTGTGGGGCCTTCTTAATAGTAGAATTAGCTTTAGGTGTTTACAATAAAGTTGTTTAGAATTTGCTAAGATTTCTAAAAAAGTCTAGAACCACATTTATTGGACATGTATAACTCCATTTGTAGCTGTTTGAAGTGGCATATCAGTTTCTATCCATGTTTTAGATAGAGATTCATTCATTGGATTAATTGACCATGCTAACTGTAGAATCATCATAATAGGAGAATAATAAAGTTGTAGGTAACTTTATAAGCTTTTCAAAAAGTTATGATTCATGTTTGTTGGAGGTCTAGAACTCCAGTTATGCTTCTCTGAAGTTGTTATCAGTTTTCTATACCACTGTTGTTGGGCTGCATGTGCAGTTTTGCTTGTGCAATTATTTTCAGTGGTGGAAATGATGGTTGCTGTGGTTGTAGTGAATACGAAAGTTGTAGATAATTTCATAATATTGCTTTTGTTCAAATTTCATGACCATAGCCCTGATAATTTAGGAGCTATAGAGTTTGTAAGTTCATTATCAGATTTTGCATGCTCTCTGTACAGATCTTGAATGATTGCGTTGTTTGACATTAGCTAAGCTTTGAATCATGTCTTGGAGATAATAGAATAAGTGTAGTGCTTTTCATGAGATTTCTAGATTGTTAAATATCACTCCTTTTGGTGGTTTAAATCTCCAGTTATAAGCTTGTGAAGTTGCATGGCAAAATCTGTCTAAGTCTGGATAGAGGTGCCCAATTGTGCTTGATTGACCTTGTTAGTTGAGGAATCACCTTGTGATGATAATAAAAATATTTTAGACAATTTAATAAGCTTTCTAGAAAGTCTAGGATCACCTTATTTGGATGTCTGAATTTCCAGTTATGAATAAAACAAGTTACTGTTGTGCCGCTATCCAGATTTCTATACATGTACTAAGTGATTGCTATAGCTTGCTCTTGTTTAGCTAAACATGTTGGTTAATCTTGATCGATGCATGTGTGCAATATCTAAACTTAAGTTCAATTGTGTGTCATACCTAATATGCTTACTATCCCTCTATAATAGGTTATGTGATGTTTAGTTAAATAACTCTAGGTGCCTATGTCTTGCATGATCTTATGGTTGCCTTGAATGCTATTATATGATGCATCTTATATTACCATTCTTCATATTCATGCACTTGCATCTTGCATCTCATCTATGTATGCTAGATGAACCACGTGAAGGACGTGAGGTTGGAACCGAACCCAAAGACGGTGTATGGTGGACTTTTCCCAAAGATGGAAGGATCCCTGGAGTACATGCCTCAATAGGAGATGCTCACCAGGCGAGTGTCATCTAACAAGCACTGACCTAGTGTTGGATTCTAGGCAAGCCCCGAAGCATTCTAAGTCTCCCGGTGTTTTACAAAATACTACTTGAGTTCTTTATAATTGATGCATTAGGTTATAAGAGTTGATTGGAACCACTCGATGCACATAATTTCCTTGTCCAGAAATATACCTTTAACCCTATGTAGGTCCTGGTTCAAATATATGCTTAGCCATGCTTAGATCGGTAGAAGTCGGGTGATTTCCTATCACCTATGAGATATAAGTGGATACCGAAGCACAGTTGGCTATATTTGCTATCGTGGAAAAGAATCATGGGGTAATGTAAATCGAGGCCAGACGGAGTCTATGGTAGTTTGACTCATGTGATTCCGTCTGTGCCGATTAAGGACCGTACCATTGTTGGACCTTTTGACAAGATTGAACGCATGCCTATCACTTAGCTGGCCGGATAACTCGTTCTGACCTCAAAGCCGAGTAGCTCAACTCAGGCCGGGCCCCGCTCCGTAAGAGTGCGCACCCTAGATGGTAGTAAGGATGTGCGGGGAGCTAGACTGAGCCTGGCCTAAATGTCCTGGCATTTGGTGTCCCTGATTGTGCGGTGCTGGGTGAACCCGCGAAAATGTGTACTTGAGTTGTACCAAAGGTGACCTAAGGCTACCATGGCTGGTAGACCTAGGGTTTGTGTTAGGAATAAATTCCCAGCTGGTTGAAATCGATTCAAATCGCCGTCTCTCCCAGATAGTGAGAAACTTGGCTAGCTCCAACCTCGTAGTAACTGTATTATGGAACATGATGGTTCGGATAAACATGGAATTACAATACCTGCTATGGTTACTATTGCATGCTCTTAAAATGATATACCACATGTTTGGCATAGGATAGTTGCTAATTTAGAGATGGATAGTCATAATTAATTTGATAACAGAATTATAATGGTATAACTGAGTAATTGCTTTTTATGCAAAATGTTGTCAAGCTACCTCCACTTATAAAGCCTTGCATACTCCTTGGAGTCAATTTTATTTCTGGTTTATGATGGGTAAGTCTAGCTGAGTACATTCGAGTACTCAGGGTTTATCCCACCATGTTGCAGGTGAGGTTTCGGCTTGCTGAAGATGGTGGCTAACCACCGGTGGGCTTAGTGACTCTATGTCATATCTCATCTATATGCTTTTATCTGAGGATGTCACTTATGCTGGCAATGTATTTGGAACTTATATTAATGTAATTATTTGAAAGCTATGTTGTTTTTACTAATCGGTTTTGAAACCCAAACTTGTACTATTATTTGCTGAACTCATTTGTAATATTATTTCCACTGCAACTCTGTGTATATGATATGTATTTGCTTAATCACAGCGATCTTTGTTGTGATGTTGATTTACCGAGGTCCTTCGTGACACTCGACGGACTACCGGGTTTATATAAGTGAAAGTAGGTGCGTGTCAATGTGTTAGCGGGGATAGCTGTCGACGAAATATGGTCGGCAGTCTACCTAGGGGTATGCCCAAGGTAGTAGATTATCGGCAGACAGATGCGCAAGCCCCAAACAAGACGGTGACGCAAGACAGACACGAGGTTTTATCCAGGTTCGGCCGCCAAGAAGGCGTAATACCTACGTCCTGCGTCTGATTTGTATTGATGTCTGTCAATGAGAGATGTTTTTTAGAGGGGTCCCCTACCCGCCTTATATAGTCCGGGGGGTAGGGTTACAGATCTAGAAACTAATCCTAGTCAGTTACAATTGCCTTATGTGGCCGGATAAGGATTCCTATTCTAACCGACCAGGATCCTGCTTGGTTGCCAAATCCATCTTGATTCCTTGTGCGGGACTCCGATCAGGTTAACCGGGCCGCACGTCGTCTTTCGGGTGGACCGAACCCATCGATCTAGGCCAGCCCAAGCTTAGCCGTAAGGGTATAGGGGTTAATACCCCCACAGCTAGTCCCCGAGCATCATGTATTATGCTGCGACACGCCATTTTAACCTTCTCCGATAAGTGAGGCTTGAATCCTTGACGCCTCCGACCACCATCATCACCGGAGAAGTAGGTTGTTCGAAGAATGTATGGTGCTCTTAAGAAAAAAGAAATAGATTTCTGTCCTGAGAAGTGTGCCCACTTGTATTTCTGAAAAGAAATGTAAGTGGTCTTGAAGCATAGCGTCCTTGATCATCAGAGGCGTAGGGGTCGAAAAACAAACACATTCATCGCAAGGTGAAGTGTGTCCACTTAGTCCCCGAGCCTGGTAGTAGGTGACGTAGGCATGTGGTTCCAGGGTCTAAAAAGAATTCCCAGTTAAGTTGAGAATCCAACCGTCGTACAGGCGATACAAGATGCACCGGCAGGTGCATCGTACCGATGTAGTCCCCGAGCTTGCTGGAAGGCGAGGTATGAGCCTTGTAGCAAGGTCTAAAGAAATGTCTCTTAACTGTATGTGAGTATAAATCACATGTAGCCAAGGAGAACCATTATTCAAGCAGTGGTCGGGGCAGTCCCCGAGCATGTTAATAATCCTTACAATCATTGAAAACACAGGGGTCAATTTAAACAAACACATTCACCGCAAGGTGAAGTGTGCCCACTTAGTCCCCGAGCCTGGTAGTAGGTGACGCAAGCACGTAGTGCCAGGGTCTAGAAAGAAATTCCGCTGAAGTTAAGAATCCAATTGCCGTATAGGCAAAACAAGATACACCGGCAGGTGCATCGTACCGACGTAGTCCCCGAGCTTGCTGGAAGGCGAAGTATGAGCCTTGTAGCAAGATCCAAATAAATGTCTCTCAACTGTATGTGAGTACAAATCACATGTAGCCGAGGAGAGCAAAACTCCAAGAAGTGGTCGGGAGAGTCCCCGAGCACAGCGGTGGTCATAGCAACTCCTGAGTATGGTAATGGTCGGAGCAGTCCCCGGGCACGGCCATGGTCGGAGCAGTCACCGTGGTCGGAGTTGTCCCCGAGCGAGAGAATGGTCTGGGCAGTCCTCGAGCACAAAAGTGGTCTGAGCAGTGCCCGAGCACAAAAAGTGGTCAGGGCAAATCCACGGTCACGTGCGCTGCTTGTACTATTATTTGGTGTATTTATTTTTCTCTATTTTCTGCCAAGTCCAGTCTGACACATCTGGTCAAAAAAGCAAATAGGTATAGTATGTCATTCTGTCTTCTTTTTTTTTCTGGCAAACAGTCGGTTGACACCTGTATTGAGGTGTGTCAGTGTGGGCCCTCTTACACCATCAACGAAGAGGCGCGTACACTGTTAATGAAGGAGCACGTTTATTGGCGCAGATCTCGAGGTGGTGTGAACAATCGTCCGCCGCGTGTGCGCACGTCTCCCAAGAAACTCGGGTGGATGAAACGACGGTACTCTTTGTTATTTATAATATAGATCTGGCAAGTTACTATCATCGTTCCCCATCGTCATTCGCCGCCACCACCTTCGTCTTCCTCTTGCCAAACCCTATTCCTTCGATAAACATCGCCAAATCCCCTTGCCACCGCATCCACCCCCCCAGAAAGGACAGAGTAATGGCGAGGAGAGACGCCCAGAAGAAAGGCGGAATCATGGCGAAGGAGTGGTGGAAGTCTCGGAGCAACGAGCAAACCATCGAAGACCTCGTCGCCATGGGGGTGCTCCACAATAAGGCCCTTGCTGGATGGCGCGCACCAGAAGGAGAAAGCTTCCCCGATCCACAACCAGGTGAGATCGTGGTTTTCGAAGATTTCTTCAAATGGGGTTTTGGGATTCCAGTGCACCCTTTCCTTCAGGGTCTCTGCTTGTACTATGAGATTGGGATTTGCAATCTGCATCCCAACTTGATTCTTCTCGTCTCTACCTTCATCCATCTCTGCGAGGTGTATGGTGGCTTCCAGCCCCATTTTGACCTCTTTCACCACCTGTTCTATCTTCAAAAAAAAGGGAGCGGTGGCTCGAAGATCGCCGGAGGCGTCTACCTGAACCTGCGTGACGGCATGAAGGCCCAATACCTGCACTTCCCCTGGAACACCTCATTGGACGAGTGGTACAAGAAATGGTTCTACATCCGTGAAGAGCCGAACACCATCACTCTGTGCGACGTGGGGCTAATTCCAGAGAAGAAAAATAGCTGGTCGGAGAAGCCTGAGAACTTGGAACAGATCGCCGAACTGCTCGGGATGATCCCGTGGGGAAGGCTTGATGGCCCGAGCGTGGTCGGCAACTTCATTAGCCGACGAATTCAGCCATGCTAGAAAAGGATTCATCCTGGCTTCGAGTACCAAGGGGGCACAGATCCAACAAGGACCAGGAAAGAGCCGCTCGACAAGACAGAGATCAAGGCCAGGATTGGAGAGCTGTTCAACCTAGCCGATCCCAATTATGTTGCGCTGAACACCATCGAGCACGCCTTCAAGCTGGCTCGACCTCCCCCAAAGGTAAATGACGCCTCCTTTTAACTGTAGAGTCATGTTGTATCAAGAAATAACTGTTTTTTCCTTCATTTTGTGTCTCAATGTAATGGTCGTGACCGGGCAGAAGTGTTCGTGTCGCCTCCCCCCGGTGTAGAATGGCCGCAAGCTACCGGCCCAGCCGCCCAGACCAGCGCCAGGACCGATGACGTTCACTGGGTGGTACTCGAGACCGTAGAGGACGCCTCGACCAGAGCCGCTGGCAAGCGTCTAGCTGCCAGCAAACGACGTCAAGCCATCTTCCCCCTGTCGGACGACGAAGCAGAGGATGCGGACATCTTCTGGCTCATCCCCCGAAAGAGGAGAAGGCAGGTGGGACCGACGGAGCAGGGTGGATCCTCTGGGCCAGCAGTGGTCACAGCAACGACCACTGCAACACAGAGGACAGACGAAGGAAACATACCGCATCATACTCCGACGCCCGTACCGGAGGTTGAAAGAGTCCCGGTGGAAACTGCCGAGCAAGCGGAGCAGGGGCGGTCGAGGAGACGTTCCTTCGCCACATCCTTCCACAAGTTGAAACTATAAGTATCTATATTTTTTATGTAAGCTTGCATTTTGCATTGGATGCTATTATCTTCTGAATTTGTCTCTGAATGCATTAGATCGGCATCCACCAAAAGCCCCGACCAGCTAGCTAGGTGCGGAACGTCCTCACCAAGAACGGCGGGACAAACTGTCCAGCAACCAGCCGTGGAGGAGCCCATGGCAGGGACTCTGCCTAGGCCTCAGCAGGCAGATGACCAGACGCCAATCCCCGAGCAGCTGGTCAAGAAGACAACCGAGCAGAATACAAGTGCTCCAAGCACGAACCCTACTAAGGCGAATACCACGGTGCCAAGGGAGTTGGATCTAGCCGAGGGGCAGCAGCCAGAAGTTGCCCAGAACATGTTTGCCGATGCGACGGCTCGTGGGAAAGCCCTGGTGGTCGTGGAGTCTGCAAACTCCAGACCAATGTCGCCTCCCGAACAGGAGGCTGAAGAGGAAGAAGTGGAAGAAGTCCTAGGCCGTCCCCAAGATAGGCAACAACATGTATATGTGTCGCGCTATCGGAACGACGAATGGGTCATGCACGAGGAAATCCCAGAGGTCGAAGAGACCTTAAGAGTCGAACGAGCGGCCAAGCGTCTTGTGACGGAAGTCCAGGTATATTTGGCTTGAGTCCTTGACCCTGTTGTGTAGTCGAACTATCTGACGTAGCTTGTCTGTATGTAGGACTTGATGAAAACTACAAGATACCAAAAAAGGTGCTTCGACCAGATAGAAGGAATCACGACGACCAATAAGGAGCTGACGGCTGAAGTGGAACGCCTACGGCGCCAACTTGAAGCCGCCGACCAGGAGAGGATAGACCGAGAAGCACAGAACCAAAACCTGGTCGGC